>NW_028256983.1:0-119919 GCF_035046125.1 Drosophila serrata | reverse complement strand
GCATGCTTACTAAGTATGTTAATATCAAAGATTTTAATTTGGGAAGGGAATCTACGTTAGAGATTAGTGTGTACAAATCATTATAATTTGCACATAACACTCTAAAAGGTTCATGCAGTTCAAAGGAGGTCCTACCTTGGCGCAACACTAATGGGATATAGGATCTAGTGGTTCTACATGGTACATGGAAATTAAGCTGACCCAACAAGTCAGCACTTTCCACATCACCATGGATAAGGTTAAAAATAAAGGTTATCCCTAGCATCGTTCTACGATTGGCTAAGGACGGCAAGTTTATTAATAGGAGTCTACTAGAGTAGGAAGGTAATCTTTGGTTTGCATCCCAATTTAAACCGCGTAGAGCGAAAAGTAAAGTTCTTTTGAACCGACTCAATGCGTTTACTATGGACGCCGTACTGAGGGCTCCAAACGCAGCATCCATATTCTAGGATAGGACGAACTAAGGAAGTATATAAGGATTTAGTAACATAGGGGTCATTGAATTCCTTCGACCACCGTTTAATAAATCCAAGCACACCGCTGGCTCTATTCACCATAGACGAAATATGATCAATAAAGTCAAGTTTTGGGTCCAAGCGGACGCCCAAATCGTCAACTGTATTAATTCTTTCCAAAGAGCAGCCGTTCAGCGTGTAAGTAGCAAGCTTAGGAGCGACACGAGAGAATGTCATTAGCTTGCATTTCGAGCCATTTAAGTTTAATAAGTTTACACGGCACCAAGTTTGAAAATTATTAAAATCTGTTTGTAAATCCGACTGGCAGGCAACGTCATTGTATTGCACGCAAAGCTTGACGTCATCCGCGTACATAAGTACTCTGGAGTTAGTCAAGACTTTGGGCAGGTCATTTATGAACAATGTAAACAATAAGGGTCCCAAATGGCTTCCTTGCGGGACACCAGATGTAACCCTTAGAATATTGGATAAATTATTCTTAAAGAGGACCTTTTGCGTCCTGCCATTCAAATAACTAGAGATCCAATTAAGAAGATCACTTGGAAAACCCATTGAATCGAGTTTTCCAACGAGGAGAGAATGATTAACAGAGTCAAATGCTTTACTGAAATCAGTATAGATTACATCTGTCTGACAATTATTATGGAAGCCCTTTATAATATAGGAAGAGAGCTCCAATAGATTTGTTGTTGTTGATCTTCGCTTAATAAAACCATGTTGACATGGAGAAATAACCGATCTACAAAGGTGCTGTAAATGAGGGGTGATAATATTTTCAAATAATTTTGGGATGGCCGACAACTTAGAGATTCCTCTATAATTGCTGGCATCCAATTTGTTACCCTTTTTGTGGAGAGGAATAATAAACGATTCCTTCCAAATAATGGGGAAGTGGGAGGTTTCTAAGGACAAGGTAAACAATTTCAGAAGGGGAGAGCACAGGGCGTCGGCACAATACCTGAGCACACAGCCAGGAATTCCGTCGGGACCTGGCGAATAAACTGGCTTGACACGATGAAGATCTAAAAGGAGAGAGCTTTCGTTTAGGCTAGGACAGCAAATTAAGTTCGATTTGGGTATGTCGTAGGAATAAGTCTGGTATATATACGAAGAGCTAGAATAGGTTGTTTGAAAAAACTGCGAAAATAGATCGGCTATTGCCTGATCATTATTTGCGGTAGTATTTTCAAATGAAAGCGAGGAAGGATTTGTTTTAGGTTTACGTTTAGTGTTAACGAAATTATAAAACTGTTTTGGGTCCTGTGAGAACTGGGCCCTACAACGAGTTAAATAGTTTTTGTAACACTGCGCGTTCAGCACGGAAAAGTTTGACCGAGCTGATAAATAAAATGAAAGGGCAGATTGAGAACCGGTGATTTTAAATTTAGCATACAGTCTAGATTTTTTATTTTTAAGTCGGCTCAACTCTTTAGTAAACCACGGCGGTTTATTCGAGCTTGGCGGATAATATAACGGAACACATTCCGTAAAAAATGAATTCATGGCACTGTAAAAAATATCCACGGCAACTGCCATGTCAGTGCACATGTATAGATCGGACCAATTGAACTCGTTTATAAAATTATTCAGCCGTTCAAAGTCCGTTTTGCGAAAACATAGGACTTTATTGGCTGGACGATCAGATATATTCTGTACGTCACACTCAATATCAAGAGTCACATCGAAAGTTGGATGATAAGGATCTTCGGGCTGCGTCAGAGGCGCCACCCTTGCTAAACTGACTCTCGCAGGATCAGAGACGAAGCAAAGATCAAGCAAGCGCTGTAAGGAATTTCGCACATGGTTGACTTGAGACAGCGAAATGTCAAACAAGCCAGCGATAAAGTCTTGTTGTGTAGGTGTATTGAGAGTATTGGTGGCATTTTTCGAGCACCAAATAGCACCAGGGATATTAAAATCACCAAGAACTACCAACTGGTCTCTATCCAAAAGTCTACTGGAAACCATCTGAATAGCGGAAAGGTGATTCCAATAAATAGGAAACTTCGACAGTGGAGGTATGTAGGAACAGGTAATAAAAATTGAGCTACCTTTGATAGATAGCTTCACACAGAGGAATTCAACATCGTTGCATTCCTCGAAGGTTAATAATTCTGACGTGAGTGAGGAGTCCACCGCTATAAGAACTCCACCCCCGCGTCTGATAGGGCGATCTAGCCGATATACCGTGAACACAGCTTTAAAAACTTCGGAGCTCAGAATCTCCGGCTTTAACCAGGTTTCTGTGAGCACAATAACCTGAGATGCAAACGAAAGGCTATCAGAATACAAGTTAGGAAGCTTACTACGTAAGCCTCTTGCATTCTGATAGGAAATACCTAAGGAGTGGGTTAGTTTTTGGGTCGGGATTGGAAGACGTAGAAGGCGCAGTGGTAACATCAGGCCTGGGAAGAGTTATTCCTACAGGCCGCTTTTTCTTTTTCTTCGCCTCGAACTCCTTAACAACTATGTACTCTGGCCAGAAGTTGGGAGAGCAAATAGTGTTAAAGAGCTCGTTAGGGACATTTATCTTGAAAGATGAAATGTCCCTTGCGTAAGAAAATTTAAACTTTTCCACCTTTATCTTAATTTTTTCGGCTCTGGTTTTGCCTTGTATAAAGGCGAGAACATCTTCCGATGTTTGATCAGGGGAGAGCCGCGAGACAAAAATATGTCTCGTTGGTGGAACAGCTATAAGGGCTTTTGGCAAGGCAGATTGGTTATCTGCCGTGCCATTGTCGGCCGGTATTCCGGGCCTAACACCCTGGGTAGATAATGGTGTGTGCACGGGACTTTGAGGGGTCAATATTTGCGACCCCCCAGGGGATACAACAGAAATCACCGGCGGTACGGACACTCCCGCTGCACATTCGGATACCGAATCTTTCCTAGCGCTCGATCTCAGCACTCTTGGAATTAATGCTGAGGTCGAGGGCTGTGCCGTGGGAGGCTGCTGCTGAGAGCCTGTTGCGGGTAGTTGGGGTCCGTCTACATGCTGCCCACCAATAGCAGTTTTTTTGCGCCTAGGAGACTCATTTAATAGCGTAAGGCTATTAAATTGGGTGTCCAGCGCCAAGAACATATCAAGAGTTTTACGAAAACTCGTTAAAATGCCCTTAAAACCGCTTTTGGTTTGCCGCATGAAAGACGTCATTTCCCTTTCTACATCGCCACAGGCCTCACAGCAGTAACGCAGGCCGATGTTTTTCCTTACATCGTCCACCGTCCGAGCTGCAACTCCAATACACTTGGCGTGCATGACGTTGTCGCACAGCCAGCAGCCGATTGTAAGATCACCTGCAGCAATTGCCTTTTTGCAGGTTTTAAGAGAACAGACAATGTTTGAGGACATTATAGCGACTTACCACTGTACTTTCAATTGAAAAAAAAAAGAACAACAGAGTTATGAAGAAAGAAGCGAGAGCGAGAGAGCGGGAGAGCGTAATAGATTAGATAAGATAAGAAGTGCAGCGGCACAACTTAAGCGAGAGAGTTGGAGAGCGTGGGAGATAAATAGATGAAACGTTTAGCTGTTGCGACGGCGCAAACAAAAGCTAAACGAAGAAGGCACAAAAAGGAATTCAAAATATGCAAAAGCTAGCACTAGCAGCACAACTAAATTGGAGAATAAAACCAATTATATACACAAAATTAGGATAGCTGCATGCACACGCGAAGTGAACGGGAAGTTATAAACGCAAATTAGAAAATTTAAGTTAACCCCGGTGGTTATTTGGAAGCATTGACACAAAACGAGAGCGCAAGAAAAAAACACGTCCGTTCACTTGGAAAGATGATATGATCCCAGGAAATGAGAAGGCAGACAAACTTGCCCGTGCAGGCTCGGCAGGGCTAAGTTCAGACTTCGAATTACCGATATCCCTAAACGCGATCCAGACAAGCGGAGGACAAGGATAACGAAAATAATATAACAAGAAATAATTAATACTACCCCAATTCAAATTTGGTTGTTTGTTTTCTTCAGCACCAATGGGGCCTGGAAAGCGGCGCGTATGGCCGAGGAAATAAAACCAACATATATGGCCAACACCCCTTCTGATGGCCCTTTATCCGGAACAGACTCACCGGATGTATCGCCTGTCGGCTTCGGAGTCGGAGCTGGCGGCACTCGGGCTGCTGCTGCGGCTCTGGTCACGGCTACGGCTCCACGGCGGCTCTGGCGGCGCTGAAGTGGCGGAAAGGCGGCGTTACGGCGACTCTGGGCTACGGCTCAGGTGGCGCTACGGCGAGGCGGCTCCGGCTTCGGTGGCGCTACAGCAAGGCGGCACTGTGCGGCGGCACTGGGCGGCGATCGGGTCACGTCCTCCACACTATTTCACCGTGGTCACGTTTTTCAATCCCGACTTTAACCAAAAAAATCCGTTTTGCATCCAGTATTTCACTCCCGGGGTTTTCCCTCTCGCACCTCCCTTTATGGCCTTCCTTCCCTCTGTTCCGGAACTCCAGCCGTTACTTATCCATTCCCTCATTGCCCTTTTTTCAAAAAATCGTGTTATTTACTTCAAATTCTTCAAAAAATTTCAATAATTGGAATAAAAAAAAAAAATAAAAAAATTCGATAGCGTTACCTGGGTATTCTATAATCTAATGATTAATATTTAAAATTTGAACAGCTGTTAACTTAACAGTGCCACACTCTGTTAAAATTTGTGTATGTAACATTACAAATTGATGTTATTTGAATACATTCCGGTTACAAAATAAGTAACTTAACAGCTTTTAAATAGTAAGTTTTGGCCAGAAAATGTGGTCGTTGCGGCCTCATAGTACATTGTTTTGTCTCTGAGCAGACTCCATTTTTAAATACACTTCTATTAGTTCGGGTTGTATGTATGTATGTAACGTAATCTTTGAACACTATTTTCAAGGGTTTCCAAATATCTGATAAACTTTAAATTTTTCATACTTCTCAAGGACAATGCAATAACTTGATAAAAAATGTTCACTATCCTGATCGTCAGGATTGATAAATTTTTTTATAGATCCTCCGTAAAGGAGTAAGATAGACAGAGCTATTCGCATTGAAGAACTTGATTGCTCAAAGTTAACAGGAAAAACCCCATGCAACAAAGAGGCCTTAAATGAAATTATGAGATTACGAAATAGTTCGTATGATATTTCATAATTACATGTCCTCAAAAATTGATTATTGATAAATCGAACTAAAATACGAAAAATAACTGATAGCTTAGAAAATTAAAAAACACGCGTTTATAAATAACCGAACTAAAAAGAAGAAAATAATTTATAATTACAAACAAAATTATTAAATTCAGAGCAAAAGTATATAATTATAAGCAAGATCAATAAATTCATAGTTAAAAGCGTGGGGTGCATCCGGAGACACGGTAGTATCTCGCGCCTGTTATTTTTTTTCTGTAATTAATTATATCAATTAATTATATCATTCATGTATTCAGTTCAACTATTGCTGTGAATTTGTGATTTGATGCTGTCACTAAGCGCAACTTTTAAATACATACGTGACGAGATATTCTACAGCTGCATTGTTTTTGTTAATCTAATAAATTTGTGTAAATATCAGACATTTTCTTTTATATTTTATGTTCACAGAAATACATTTATCATTGTTTGTAACAATAGTTAAACATGTACTTGGCGAGACATTGTACAGTGAAACTGTTATTTGTAGGATTTTTCTATATTTTCATAATTCTTCCCTTACAGATAGTTGCCCTTAGAATAATTGTAACTTTGATTATAGATGCACCCCACGCTTTTAACTCTGAGTTTAGTGATCTTGTTAATAATTATCTTGTTTGTAATTATAAATTATTTTCTTCGCTTTAGTTCGGTTATTTATAAAAGCGTGTTTTTGAAACTATTATTTATTATATATAGATACATTACAAATAAGTAGGCACAGTTCTTATTGTTTTGTTGTCTGTCTATGTGAAATAATTTATTTTAAAAGGATTTAAGCTCTATATATACATATATATATTTTCTGTCGTACGCGATAATATAAAGCTTTGTAAAAATGGATCCCGAAAGAAATGTCAAACGCCTACGAAAGCTATTTGGAGTTTCAAGAACAATATTAAAACGAGCAGCACGGCGCCCTAGTGTAAGTGACCAAGAGCGAGAGGAGCAGCAACGAAAAAGATTTCAATTACTTCGGGAAATGCGCCAGCAAAGGGTCTCAAGTATTGGGGCAAACCATCGATATGTCTTAGAAATTTGTGCAGATATGTTTAGCCTAGACACTGAGGAAGTAGTCACTGGTATAGTGGATGAGACTAAATACGTCGAAAATTTAAATGGCCTTTTCGAGGAGAGAGGACCAATGGCAATAATGATTAGTAACGCAGCAATGATAGGATATCCAACAGATTCTGGACGTTACCAAGAAAAGCTTAAGTACACTGAAGTTCAGCGCACCATATGCTTGCGAGCCGATTCAGTTGACATGATAGGTAAATGGATGGTGGTATACCGTCAACACAATGAAAAAGCAATAGAAAATCGCTTAGTTAGTGATGAGGTTGCAATGTTTATTATTAACGCAGTGGAGCGAAACTCGTGCTTAAACGTAGTTAAAACATTTATGGATCATGTTTTAAAACCGTCAATTGAGGCAGTAATAGAGTTCGGACTAGCGGAAAAAGAGCAGTTACAAAAGTTTTTCCATATTTTAAATATGTACAATACATTTCTAAAGTCATCTGAAGCCACGGTTTCTTCTCGTGTTAATTTCGATGTATCACATGAGCTTTTCAAAGGATTTTTACTGGTTCGATGGCAAATTGAAGCAAGCTCAAAAATTGTAGCACGTGTTCGACTGGTAGAGCGGTATTTTGAACAGTGGCTTCGCCAAATTCAAGGTATTTTGGTGGAGGGCAAGCAGATTCAGAGGGACACTCCAGATGTTGGACCATTGCAAATGTTGGTCAATTGGCGACGTATGTTGGCAAGATACACGTCAATTACTGAATTTGTAACATCGCGCGCATTTAATAATCACAAGGACTGCTTAACACTGTCCCGATCGTCCAAGCTTCTGAACGTAAGTTATGTTTATTTACCTTAACAAAAACTCATAAAAACAAGAAAGGAAGCTATCTTCGGCACGCCGAAGTTTATATACACTTGCAGATAGAACTTTGATGACTAGGAATTAATACAATAAAAATGATATATGCTTATGTTAAAAAACATTTAAGTAATGTCGGCTTTAATTTTTTTTACCTATACATATTATATTTACAGTTTTACATTCACCGTTTTGCATTTTCCTCTATATCCAATGATCGTTCCTATGGCAGCATGTCATATAGTGGTCCGATTTTTAAAAAATTTATACAAAATTGTATAATAATATAAAATGGCTAATTTAATACAAATCTGTCGAAAACCGAAAAAGTTATACTTTTTTCGTACATTTTTTTTCGATTGTTTTAATTTAATGCAAATCTTTTCTTTCATTGTTCTACTTATCCCGATGGCTTCTAATAGTGCGATTATTTCCGCTGTAAAAACCGAAGAGTATGTCGGGAATACGGTCATTTTGAGAACAATGTTTTCGGTGGTTATACCATAGGCTATTATGTGGTTTTGTAAGGATCCGTCAGTATAGTATAAAAATTCTTTTGTGAATATTGCCCTATGTGTTTGGTCTTTTTTATATCTGTTTAGACTGCTGTGTCAATAAATTTGGATTGTAGGTGCCATGGTGCGTTTGATTTTGATATAAGTTTTATTGGGCTGACCGGCAAGTCAAGGTTGGTCGAGATTATGCAATTATGTATTGCTGAGTTCCTGTATTATCTAATTTTGTTGTTTTTGTTTTTTAATTTTATCAATTATTGGTGTCGGCGGAGTGTCACTTGATTGTTTTATGGGTCTTGATAATTTAGCTTGCAGGATCTGTGCTTTGGCTTCCTAAGGGGTGACGTTGGATCCAACGTAGATATTAAAAGTAGAATTTAAGCAGAATGCTCCTAGTGCGGTTCGGAGGGTGCTAGTGCTAGCCCATAAAGTAAGGCCGAAATCAATTTTTTAAAAGTAATAGGCTCTTCGCGATTTGGATAAGGGTTGATGGCTGACAATTAAACATTTCATTTGCCAAGAACTTAATAATATTTTGTCAAGGGTTTTTTAAAATTCTCAATATGAGGTTTCCATCTACATATATTTTGAGTCGAATGATAGTCCTAAAATTTTTATTTCCTGCACTGACCCAAATATATGCGATTGTTCGGATACTCGGCAAATGCAACTGTGTTTTCTGCAGATATGCATATGTTTGCATTTTGAGATTGATAGTAATGCTCCTGATTTATCGCACCAGTTGTTAATGTCATTGAAGAGACGGATAAAATTAATACCCTTGCAGGGTATTATAGTTTTAGTCAGAAGTTTGCAACGCAGTGAAGGAGGCACCTCCGACTATATAAAGTATATATATTCTTGATCAGGATCAACAGCCGAGTCGATCTAGCCATGTCCGTCTGTCCTGTCCGTTTCTACGCAAACTAGTCTTTCAGTTTTGAAGCCACCTGAATGAAACTTTGTAGTTAGCCTTCTATATACTCTCACTCGTATATATGTCGGAACGGGCCAGATCGGACGACGATATCATAGGAATGATCGGAAAGTTTTTACAAAAAAAATTATAACATTTTTAGTTTTCAACAGAATTTAATCAAATTTAAGATATTGCCATTTTATATTAATCTTAAATTTTGTGTCAAATTTCATGAAAATCAGACGACTATATCATATAGGTGTCATACAAACGATCGTTTGTTGTAGAGGAAATCTAACTTAATCTAATTTACACCGCCCAGGTTGAAGTCGCATCCAGCATAAAAAATTATTATTGATCCCGATTTCGGGGCTGGGGGCTTATAACTCATGGTCGGTTTTTCTAAAGACCAAATAGCAAAGTGCAAAGGCTTATAAATTTCGGTAAGCCGAAGTTAGATTAATTTTTGTTTTTTAAATGCCGTTTGGTTGATGTGTTTCGTATGTATTGTTACTTTCATGTTAGTACCTTATCATTTTTCTCTTTTAAGCGATGGGCGGAAATCGATAACCAAGTTACATTAGCCCTTAATGAAGCAAAGGATAATGTTCGCTACATATCATCATTGCAAAAATTTTGGGATCCATTATACCGGTAAATAATATCCTTTAATTTCCAAAAGTGTCATAGTATAAATAATTTTTTCCTAGATCTTCCCCAGACGTCATAATCAGCAGTTTACCTGGACTTATGGTGGCAATAAGAAACGTTTCTAAGACAGCCCACTACTTTAATACTCCGGTAAACGTTACAGGCTTGATGGTCAAAATTTCAAATCAACTTACCATAACTAGCAAAAACTATATCACGGATAATGAACACAAAAGTCTTTGGGATATATCTTCACCAGAATTAATTGAAAAAATTGAAAAATGCAAAGAAGTTATGGAAAATTATAAAAGAATTTATAAGCATACTGTTGAGGAGATGAAAAATAGTAACGAGCGGCCATGGGTTGTATCTTCAGTTTATATATTTACTTGCTTGGACAATTTTCTACAGCGCCTGGAAAAAGTTAAGTGGATTGCTAATACGGAAATTACGTATTCTATATTAGAACGTAACATGATAAGTGGAATGGAAAAGTTTAACTCTATGATAAAAGGCGCCCGTATTGCCATTAGCAGCCAATCATATGACCCACTAAATTATCGAATTGAGACGTTTGATATTGATTTTGACAAATTTTTTAAAGAAGTTGAGGAAGCTGAGGTTGGAATGCAACAGTTTGTTAAATTTCTTTCCACTGAATGTCTCACAGCGGAATCAGTAATGTTGGTTCTTAAGCGTTTCGAAGCTTTAAATTTGGAGTGCTTATGTCTAGATCGTCGATACCTAGAAGTTGCTGAAATTTTAGAAAAGGAAATGTTTCTTTTAAAAGATGTGTATAATGAGGAAAGGGGTAATCCTTTTATTCCTCGAAACCTTCCTCCCGTTGCTGGTCGAATAGTCTGGATCCGATCAATTTTTAAAAAAATTAATGTGCCAATGCAAGCACTTAAGTCCCGTCACTGCGTACTTGCTCATAAGAAAGCCCAACGTACAGTTCGTTATTACAATTACATGAATGGAATCATCTGTCATTACGAGATGGCTTATCATAAAGCTTGGTTTGATTACGTTGAAGAAGTTCGTTGTCTGCTAAACGCTCCTATTATGACTGTAAACAAGGATGAGGCAATATATAATGTTAATTTGGATCGTGCTATATTACAATTAATCTCAGAGACAGAGTGGATGTGGAAACTAAATTTAGAAGTACCTAATATGGCTGCAACCGTGGCTTACTGCAAAGATCGTTTATTAGGACCTGCAACATCCTTAAATGCAACTTTGCAACGCTTTGATAAACTGCGTTCCTCTCTTACACCTGTCTTCATAAACATAATGCGATTTCGCTTACAAGAAGTATCTATTATGTTAAAGCCATCTTTGTCAACGGTCACTTGGATATCTGAAAGTCTTGAAGATTATGTGGAGAAGGCTTGTGAGGTAAGATATCGGAATAAATCAACTTTTCTATCCTTAGAAGAATTATTTGTTCATTTGTTTTTTTTTGTACGAAATGTCCGTTT
This sequence comes from Drosophila serrata, assembly GCF_035046125.1. Taxonomy (NCBI): domain Eukaryota; kingdom Metazoa; phylum Arthropoda; class Insecta; order Diptera; family Drosophilidae; genus Drosophila; species Drosophila serrata. Next base: position 108,799 of record NW_028256983.1, on the reverse strand, counting down.
ATGAGCCAATCGGAACCATATAGTTTTTCGCGAACTAGTGATAATTGATTTCTTGAAATTGGAAATGGGTGTTTACATGACTACCCAAGCAAAAAAATATCTAAAGCCTTAATTTCAAATTTTTAAGTTTTTTGTTCTTATACTCTTGTAAATATTATTCTCCAAGCAAGCTGCTGTCGAATTGATATTTTCTTGGTTTGTTACGCATATAGATACATCAGAGAATGTGCATTAAATTGGCTATTTTTAGTAGAGGAGAAAAATATATACATACTTGTATATTATGACTATCCGACTGCTGTAGAGCAGAAGGTATGAACGAACACTAATTTCCTTATCAGCGTGTAGTCATGTACATTTGTCCTTTCGGCTGTCGGCTCTCAGTTGTTGACAGTTTCATCAAAATGAAACATTGCGGACAGTATTTTAAATAATCTTGTGTAGGGAGGCGATCCTGCCGCTAAAGATCCTTGCAGTTTAAAATAGCTCCCGCAACGCAGGCGGAGAAAATTTAGTCCATAGAGGTTAAAAATAGAAGTCGTGGGCGTCGTGGGGCTCGCTTCAATGCGTCAGCTTTATTTCGCTGCATACATAAGGGCCGCGCATTAGACCGATAAGCTAAGCTTCTGGTGCGAGAGCGGGCCCGAGAAGTGGAGCGCGAACTAGCCGTCCCTCACTGAGGGACGATCAAGAATACCGAAGAGAGGAGGAGCGGGATCACGTCGATTTGCTTGTTGCACAGTGCGGAAATGCAAGAGCGGCTGACACAGTCGGACTTTGCTTCATGCGGTGAGCGATTCGAGACAGAAAACGGTGTTGAGCAGGGATGGCCTTATACATGGTTTCCAGTTCAGCAAAGTGGCAAGCACGGCATTCCATACCAGAATCGAACGCTGTTCCTTTCAACTCAGGACTCGGTGCTGAGGTATTTCCCTTTTGGGATATATTCAAAACGAAGTCCGACGACAAAAAAAATCCTCCGCAATTATTTTACATTGTGATTTTCAAACTATCTAGAATTCCTCTAAATGAATATTGAAAATATAAAGAGAATAGAATCCTATTAATCTGAACTTAGCATTATATTTTCAAGAGTCTGAGTACTTTTAATGTAGTAAATTTGTGTTACCATATTCAACCACAGGTTTTAATTCATTTTGATATTGTTGGTCAATCTTTAAGTGAAACAAACATTTTTAAAAGAAAATTCATTGAATTAACAAATTAAAAAAATAATACACTGTAGTAAAATCATTTTCAAGCATGCTCACAAAAATTTGTTTATAATATAAGACCAACTGGGGATTAATGTTTAACAGTCCGCCACGCAGACAGCTAAAATTGTGTCGGCAATATACACACATGTGCATATCGGGTATGAGAGGGACAAGAACTGTGGTTAAATAAGAACAAATTTATAGTACATAAAAAGTACACAAACTCTCGAAAATATAATACTAAGTTTATATTAATAGGATTGTATTCCCTAGATATTTTCCGATTTTCATATAGGGGAATAATAAATAATAATAATAATAATAATAATAATAGTAATAATAATAATAAAACTAATAATAATAATAATAATAATAATAATAATAATAATAATAATAATAATAACCAGAAAGAAAGCTAACTTCGGCACGCCGAAGTTTATATAACCTTGCAGATAGAACTTCGATGACTTCCTGGATGCCTTCCATACAATATAAAATATATATAATAATGTTAAAAAACAATGAAGTAATACCTGCTCTCATTTCATTCACATATACATATCATAGTTTCAGTTTTACATTCACAGATTTTCATTTTTGCTCCACATCTAATGATCGTTTGTATGGCACCTATGTGATATAGTCGTCCGATTTTCATAAAATTTGCAACAAAATTTAAGACTGATATAAAATGGCTATATTTCAAATTTGATGAAAATCTGCTGAAAACTTAAAACGTTATAATTTTTACTTGTATTCATTTTTTGGTCGTTCGTGATATAGTAGTCCGGTTTTTTTTTATAACTTTACACACAATTTAGATTAAAATAAAATGATATTTGATGAAAATCTGGTGAAAACTGAATAAGTTATACTCTTTAATTTTATTAACTTCTTTTATTTCTTATAAAATGGCTATGTATCAAATTTGATAAAAATCTGTTGAAAACTGAAAATGTTATACTTTTTAATTGAATTAATTTCTCGATCGTTCCTATAGAAGCTATATGATAGAGTCGTCCAATTTTCATAAAATTTTACACAAAATTGTAGATTAATACAAAATGGCTATATCTCAAATTTGATCAAATTCTGTTGAAAACTAAAAATGTTATAATTTTTTTTGTAAAAATTTTCCGATCATTCCTATGGCAGCTATATGATATAGTCGTCCGATCCGGCCCGTTCCGACATATATATGACTGAGAGTATATAGAAGGCTAACTACAAAGTTTCATTCAGATAGTTCAAAACTGAGAGACTAGTTTGCGTAGAAACGGACAGACGGACAGACGGACATGGCTAGATCGACTCGGCTGTTGATCCTGATCAAGAATATATACTTTATATAGTCGGAGGTGCCTCCTTCACTGCGTTGCAAACTTCTGACTGAAATTATAATACCCTGCAAGGGTATAATAATAATAAATAATATATGATATAGTCGTCCGATCCGGCCCGTTCGGACATATATACGAGTGAAGGTATATAGAAGACTACAAAGTTTCATTCAGATAGATTAAAAACTGAGACTAGTCTACGTAGAAACGGATATACGGACATGGCTAGATCAAAACTGTAATGTCTTTGGTTAGCGCGACTCAGCTGTTGACTCTTATATGATATAGATTATACTTTATACTTTATATGGTCGGAGGGTACTAGTTCACTGCGTTGCAAACTTCTGACTGAAGATTTAATAATTTTCGTATAGACCAAAAAAAAACTTATTTTAAATGCTTTATATAAATAGGTTGGTTGGAAGGGGGGGGACGCAGTTATAACAAACAAATAGGTTTCACGAAGCACTTATGAACATACTTCACACAAATGCACAAAACAAGTGAGTTTTAATTAATTTCAAAAAGTAAATTAAATACCTAGAGCAGCTCAAAGAAGCTGGGGTCGGAAAATTTTTTTTTTGAAATTTGAAAGCTGGAATCGTTTGCCCATCGTTTGCCCATGTTTGCCCACCTTTTACTTTTTTTTGCCCACGTCCATTTTTGAAAATATTCGACTTTGAAAATTTTCATCATTTTTCGAAAAACCAAAAGTTGACTTTTTTCAAAATTTTTTTTTGGAAATCGCAATAACATCGTTTGCCCACGTTTGCCCACCATTTAGAATTTTGAAAAACTTCAAGTTTAGAAAATTTTCAAAATTGTACTGGGAAATTTTGAATTTTAAAATTTTGAAAACTGGAATCGTTTGCCCATTCGTTGCCCATGTTTGCCCACCCTTTACTTTTTTTTGACCACGTCCAGTTTTGAAAATATTCAACTTTGAAAATTTTTCAAAATTATAACGTTTGCCCACCCTCTAAAACTAAATATTTTTAACAAAAAACGTTTGCCCACCCTCTAAAACTAAATATTTTTAACAAAAAAACGATTGCCCACCTCTTCAAACTAAATTAAATCGTTTGCCCACCTCTTAAAACTAAATAAAATCGTTTGCCCACCCTTTAAAATTAAAAAATATCGTTTGCCCACCCCTTAATTTTAAGTATTTATATTAAAAAACGTTTGCCCATGTCTTAAAATTAAATATTATCGTTTGCCCACCCCTTAATTTTAAGTATTTGTATTAAAAAACGTTTGCCCATGTCTTAAAATTAAATATTATCGTTTGCCCACCCCTTAATTTTAAGTATTTATATTAAAAATCGTTTGCCCATGTCTTAAAATTAAATATTATCGTTTGCCTACCCCTTAATTTTAAGTATTTATATTAAAAAACGTTTGCCCAACTCTGAATATTAAATAAAATCACTTAATGTGTTATGTTTACAATTGATAAATCCGTAATATCGGTTGCAGAAAGTACTTGTTACGAAAAAAAAAAAACAAATATTACAAAATTATTATAAAATCTGGTTTGGAAATGGTTCAAATTGCTACGTTATAAAAATTCTACTAAAAATGTTACAATTTAATTTTTCCGTTTTTTAATTTTGCATAAAACATACCAGCTATGCACTATGGTCCAGAAGTCAATTTTTTTGGCATAAATTCAAAAAATAGAGTTACAGACCTAAAACTTTGCACATTATGATTTTTCAGAAAGACAATAATGTAAAAAAACTTTTGAGTCTGTGAGACCACGCCCTCTATTGCCTCCCATACGAACCGATTCGTAGTATTATAATTAGAAATTGAGTATGATGCTGAATTCAGACAATATACTTACATTTATATATATCTGTACATATTTATATGTTATGTATGGGTTTTGTCTTAAACATTATATTCTTCTTCTTCTTCTAGTATTATTGAGCTGCCTTCGTTCAAGTCGTCATCCGAATCACAATCAGATTGCAATTCCTTTTCAAATGGGATGTTGTTCTCGGTTGACGGCAGCTCCAGAAGGCTTAATACTTCTTTGGGAATAGCTTTTTTTGTGTTTTTTAGTTCTCTTTCCCTTAAACAGACACTAGATAGTAACGGATCCGAGGAATCGATCGCCCTGTGGAAAATGTCAGTCATAGTATTGATTCGGCTATTTTTCCTTGCGTGTGAGAGTCGGTCTTTTTTATAGATTTTATTGCGGGCTTCTGAAGCATTTTCGCCTAAGCATCCTAGTGGAACTAACGTTGAATTATTTATTTGAAAACCGTGGACTAATATTTTGTGAATCATTGGTGACATGGGGTACCACGGGTATTTATGCATATATAGGCAAAACGTTTTCTTACAAAAAGTTTGAAATTTGTCAGAGTTTATATAAAAGTTACATGAAACTGCTATTAATATAACGTGAAAATTATTTAAAAGGGTTTTGTCAAAGCCGGTTATGGGTGATATTTGTTCAATATTTGCAAAAGCTCTTCTTGCTGTATTACCGTCATTGCTGTTCCCGCTACCATTTTGCTTTGGCACGCTTACTCGTAGGCCCATATCATATCATTCAACATTTTTTTTCCTGGTATTCCATTTTGGTAGTAATTTTTTTAATAATTGATTTTTAATATTGATTTCTAATTTTTTATCATCTTCGACGTGGTAATGGCTCATTTTCTCATAAATGCAATCTAACACAGATGATATTTTGCGATTATTGCTGAGCCAAATATCGAAGAGATCGCTATGGCGAAATTCGAACGTCGCTAAATATTGCGGAATTGTGTGAAAAGGGGGACGAACGGGGAAAAGTTGTTAATTACCGATAAAGAACGACATATTTTAGTACAAACTGAAGTAATTAGTTTTTGTCAGCAGCCGTCAGGTCGTTAGATTTTTTCCACGAAAAACATGATCGCAACCGAGAGTCGTCTGGGAAGACTTCATGTGGCGCCTCTGCCTGCGTATGCCAGACCATACAAAATGTGGGACTACCTGAGGCAAGGACTTGCTGGCGCCATGTATAAAGATGGGAATATCTGCATATTAGAATACAGGGATCTATATATGTAAATACTACTAAATAATAGACGTAAAGGCGCCACATGAAGTCTTCCCAGACGACTCTCGGTTGCGATCATTGATGCGTGAAACTTTGTAAGAAATATTCCACTGAAATTTTAGCGTCAGATAGGCGGTAGAAATCATAAAGTTTCGGGATCACAATTCTGCAACAACGACTTATATCGTATGGCCGCCACTCTGTCTGCAACATGTTTGAGGCAGTAGTGTTTTTTTGTCCTGGCACCTGTCGTTAGATGTTTTTCGGCCATAGCTGGTATGTTTTATGCAAAATTAAAAAACGGAAAAATTAAATTGTAACATTTTTAGTAGAATTTTTATAACGTAGCAATTTGAACCATTTCCAAACCAGATTTTATAATAATTTTGTAATATTTGTTTTTTTTTTTTCGTAACAAGTACTTTCTGCAACCGATATTACGGATTTATCAATTGTAAACATAACACATTAAGTGATTTTATTTAATATTCAGAGTTGGGCAAACGTTTTTTAATATAAATACTTAAAATTAAGGGGTAGGCAAACGATAATATTTAATTTTAAGACATGGGCAAACGATTTTTAATATAAATACTTAAAATTAAGGGGTGGGCAAACGATAATATTTAATTTTAAGACATGGGCAAACGTTTTTTAATACAAATACTTAAAATTAAGGGGTGGGCAAACGATAATATTTAATTTTAAGACATGGGCAAACGTTTTTTAATATAAATACTTAAAATTAAGGGGTGGGCAAACGATATTTTTTAATTTTAAAGGGTGGGCAAACGATTTTATTTAGTTTTAAGAGGTGGGCAAACGATTTAATTTAGTTTGAAGAGGTGGGCAATCGTTTTTTTGTTAAAAATATTTAGTTTTAGAGGGTGGGCAAACGTTTTTTGTTAAAAATATTTAGTTTTAGAGGGTGGGCAAACGTTATAATTTTGAAAAATTTTCAAAGTTGAATATTTTCAAAACTGGACGTGGTCAAAAAAAAGTAAAGGGTGGGCAAACATGGGCAACGAATGGGCAAACGATTCCAGTTTTCAAAATTTTAAAATTCAAAATTTCCCAGTACAATTTTGAAAATTTTCTAAACTTGAAGTTTTTCAAAATTCTAAATGGTGGGCAAACGTGGGCAAACGATGTTATTGCGATTTCCAAAAAAAAATTTTGAAAAAAGTCATCTTTTGGTTTTTCGAAAAATGATGAAAATTTTCAAAGTCGAATATTTTCAAAACTGGACGTGGGCAAAAAAAAGTAAAAGGTGGGCAAACATGGGCAAACGATGGGCAAACGATTCCAGCTTTCAAATTTCAAAAGAAAAATTTTTTCGACCCCAGCTTCTTTGAGCTACCTAGAGCTTCAAAACCCATTTTACCACACCAAACCGATTTTAAATGTGCTTTTATTTCAAAATATTTCACCAGAGCTCCCATGCACTGAACATTTTAGAGACAAAGTGTGTAAATTGAGTTGAAAATTTGTTTAATCAGTTTATTTTATTTTTGACCCATGGACAGAACACTGTGAAACGGAGCCTTAACGTAGAGACGCAAATGCATAGTTTTGATAGTTGTGGGTCTATCGACGAAGCTAGTTGCATGATCCAAATAAATGCCCGGAACCACGACTTTATTTGTAATAAATGCTTCCTCGCGATCTTCTATGCACTTTTCTAGGTCCTTACTATTTACATTATATGAGATAGCTTGTTTCCAGCCAGAGCTTGTAGAAGTCTCCAAAAAACGCTAATCGCTTTGTGTCTTTAACGTAGTTACATAAAAAGGTTCCAGAACAGACAGTAGATATTCTAGGATGTGATGTGAAGTGTTCTTTATAAACAATTTAAAATTAAAAACTCGTTTTTACATGTACATAGGAGGAGTTACATTTTGTCGAAACATCATCTATCGGCTGGGGTAGACCGGTTGTACAAATAGCAAGCCTAAAATACAGATAAAACAAGAAAGGAAGCTTACTTAGGCAGATTGTCATTACATCTTTAATAACATAATAAAATATAAATTATATATAATATTTATGTAGAAAAACTTTAAAGTAATGCCTACTTTTATTTAATTCACCTTTATGTATTATATTTACAGTTTTACATTTACGATCTAACGTTTAAGTTTCGGTGTTAATGTTATAAAAATCGGGAGACTATACCATCAAGGCGATGTTGTTGATGATTCATCGATGAATGTCCATACATAGGCATGCCCTAGACAGTCATCAACAATTAATCAATTATTCATCAACATTTATTAACAATTCATCAATAATTAATGGGTGATTTATCAAAAATTATATATTATCTATAATAATATATATTACTCCTAACTCGTTAAAAAACGCGATTATAAAAACCCTTCCCGCTTATTATTGAGAAAGGGAGAGTGCAAGAGAATGTACATACTGATTTTTAAGAATGAGAGCTCGAGTGAGTCGGGCTTGGCACGATTGCCGCTTAAGAGCGGCGGCTCGGTAGAAGTCCCAGTGGCACGTTGATGACTGTTGGTGACAGTGCACTATGGTCCAGCCACTTTTTTCGGCCATAAAAGCAGCGCATTCAATTTTTAGATTCTTAAATTATCTACATAGAGGGCAGGGAAAACGCCATTGTCGTTTAAATAAAAAAAAATAACCCTCATGTTGCAAAACGAATGTATGGTCGTAAGGCATCTTATAGACTCTAATGTCTTTGATTTTACCCTATTAGATTTAGATATTTGTCAGAAAGTAATTTGTCCGAGGTAATCTAAATCTAAAAGACTAAATTAAGTTAATGTGGGTAGTCAGCTGGGTCGCCAGAGTGGCTGCAGAATGTTGGGCGCAAAACATTGCAAATGCCGCCACCTGTCTAAGAGTCTCTGAAGTCGCTTAATAGCTTAAGGGGGTAGACCACCCTGAAGGCCCGAAAATTTGAGGGTTTTTCAAAAATTCATTTTGACAATACTGATTGAAAGAAATAAATATTTACGAATGGCAGAGGTATAGCCAGTCAAAAAAGGAATTTTTTTTAGGGAATGGTCGGATGGTGTACGTGCTGAACACCACATTTATTATCTGAAATTCAAAAACTTCTTTATAATTTATATAAGTATGGCTATAGCATGGCGTAGCCATTTTTGGGGAAAAATTTTTTTTGAGCAAATGGGAGGACTTTGAAAAAATATAATTTTTGATTTTAAAATTTATAACTTTATAACGAAAAATCATATCAATTATCTATCTTTCATGCCATAGAGGACGTTATAGAGAAGCTGTGTAAATGCTGTGTAAATTTGAAGAGAATCGGTGCAGCAGTTCTTGAGAAATCATGTACACCGTTTTAAAAAACGTAGTTTTGAGAAAAACGGAAAAGAAGATAAGGTTTACCGGCAGCGCTCACTCCTAATGGATGTAGAATCCACAAGTAATGTGATATTTTTGTCTTAAAATGACCGTAAGAATATCGGCATCAAGTAAAAAAATCCGATTTTGATTTTGGATTTTGGTTTTTCTGAGCGACTGACAGTGCGCTTCGTCTTTTTGTTTGGCATGAGCGCAAATCATGTCAATTTTTGGGGTTAAAGTACAGTTTGAATATTGCAGTACACCCTATTCGAATCTGTTGCATCCCAAAGTGCAAAATATTACCTTGACAATAAAACATTTTTTTCAAGAACAAAAGTTTAAATTAGCCAAAACCGGCCCAGTTGAACGCCTCCACGGGATCAATCCTCTGGTAACTCCGCCAGCTTGTGGATTGATCTCCTGATATTTTTATACCCTTGCAGGGTATTATAATTTCAGTCAGAAGTTTACAACACAGTGAAGGAGGCACCTCCGACCATATAAAGTATATATATATTCTTGATCATGATCAACAGCCGAGTCGATCTAGCCATCTAGCAACGCAGTGAGCGTTGCAAACTTCTGACTGAAATTATAATACCATGCAAGGGTTTAAAAATTATAACTTTTCCAGTTTTCAACAGATTTTTATCAAATTTGAGATATAGCAATTTTATGTTACTTAACAATTTTTTAAAAAAATTGTACGAAACTCGAACTACCATACAATACAGCTGCCATAGAAACGATCAAGAAATTAATACAATTAAAAATTATAATTTTTCCAGTTTCCAGATTTTTATCAAATTTGAGATATAGCAGTACTATATCCTATTGCTCCCATAGGATCGAGCGAGAAATTAATACAATTAAAAATTATAACTATTTTAGTTTTCAACAGATTTTGATCAAATTTAACATATAGCCATTTTTTATTATACCCTTGCAGGGTATTATAATTTCAGTCAGAAGTTTTCAACGCAGTGAAGGAGGCACCTCCGACTATATAAAGTATATATATACTTGATCAGAATTAACAGCCGAGTCGATCTTGCCATGTCCGTCTGACCTTCTGTCCGTCTGTCCCTTTCTACGCAAACTAGTCTCTCAGTTTTTAAGCTATCCAAATGAAACTTTGTATTTAGTCTTCTATACACTCTTACTCGTATATATGTCGGAACGGGCCAGATCGGACGACTATATCATTTAGCTGCCATAGGAATGATCGGAAAATTTTTACAAAAAAAATTAGAACATTTTCAGTTTTCAGCAGTATTTAATCAAATTTGAGATATAGCTAATTTATATTATTCTACAATTTTGTGTACAATTTTATGTAAATCGGACTACTATGTCACATAGCTGCCATAGGAACGATCAAAAAATTAATACAATTAAAAATTATAAAGTTTTCATTTTTCAGCAGATTTTCATTAAATTTGAGATATAGCCATTTTATATCAGTGTTAACTTTTGTGTCAAATTTTATAAATATCGGAGGACTATATCACATTGGTGCCATACAAACGATCGTTAGATGTGGATCGAAAATACAAATCTGTGAATGTAAAACTGCAATGAAAGCAGGTATTACTTCATTGTTTTTTAACATAAATATATATAATTTTTATTGTATGGATTCCTAGTCATCGAAGTTCTATCTGCAAGTGTATATAAACTTCCGCGTGCCGAAGTTAGCTTCCTTTCTTGTTAAACTTACTTTCTCAAAATTATTCAATTGCATTGTTTTGAAACCCTATGTCTTAAACTATGTTTCATACCCATAAGTGCAACCTAAACAATATTTATTGACCGAATTGGCAATATTTTGATGTATGGTCTTGGTAATTTCTGGTTTCTTATTTTCCATTGCCCTCACGATGCGGATATATTCGGCTTGCTCAGCAGTCATTGCCTGAAGTATTTTTACCATCTCGCATCATTTAATTAAATCATGTTCCATGCATTAGGGTTTTTAGTTGAATGACCTACCAAGTTCAAGTATTTGCACAATTGTTGCCACTCTTTGGTAATGACAACCCTGAAAAACCATCATTGTCTAGTCCTGGGTTTTATTCTTGCATCTTATCCTATAGGCCATATTTTCTAAACTTTTATTAGGCATTGTGTATCTTTTAGAGATCTGCAACGAATAATAATACTTGGGCTTCATCTTCCGGTTTCGGAGAAACTAAAAGTGCAATAACTCTTTTTTGGAGCGATGCTTGATAAGTAAGGATCAGAAGAATCCAAAGCACGGGGTAATACGTCGGTTAAATTGTTCACTCGGCTATTTTGCATGGCATGCAAAATACTAACGCACTTGTAATATTAGATGCGAGCCTCAGATGAAAGAGAAAATTTCTTAAACTTATTAGAGCAAACGCCATATTAGAATGATAAAACATTCAAAATGATATATAGTTTGTCTAAAAGCTCTTCATCCAGTTCTTATATTGAGGCAAATATTTTTGGTATTTGATTTATTTGATAATGGTATCGGCTCTTTCAATGAAAGTAGTTGCCTTAATTTTAAACTGTCAGGACTATTTATTGCCGTATTTAAAATGTGAGTAATATCTGTATTTTTTGCCTTCTTAACAGACATAACAGCTTCCTTTGCAAGTTTGGAAGCAAACTTTCTTTTATGCCGTAAGCTTCCTTCGTCATAAGAGACCTGAGGTTGCCCACCAAGATTACGATTACAATCCTCTTTTGAACAAAATATTAGCTCCGATGCAAGCCAGCTAGTATTTTCTTCTTTGAAGCGACGAATATTTCTGTTCAGCAGTCTCTTAACTTGAACAATAAAGTTTTTTATTTTGTTTTTAATCCTCTCCAAATCGTTTTCCGGTAAATCATTTGGAATTACTTCGACTCAAACCCAGTTTAGTATTGACAAAAGGTGTCCTTGCCGTATTATCATCATTGGTATTGCCGCTTCTATTCTGCTTTGGCATGCTTATCTTTCCGTTTGCTCATTTCAATCTTATCATCACCCTTTATATGCCATCTCTTAAATTCAATTTTATTTTCAAAAAACCCTACATGCTATGGACTTATTCCATACTGCAGAGCTTCAAGCTTGGGAACAAAAAGGTTAGAATGTAAAACTGTTTTTTCTAATATTTTTGCTGGAGTGGCATAGATTGGACAACATTGGGTAGATTTATTCGTAATTTTGTACTTATAAGATGATAAAAAAATTGATTGATAAAAATTGTCCGGGTTAGAGAACAATATCCTATAGCTCTTTTAGCAACGATAGAAAATTTTTGAAATTCATAAAACTTAGGTTACATATAAATAATGCAATTTTAACTACATTTTATTGAAATTGGATAACTAATTCCTATAGTTTTTATTAAAAGAATCGAAGTATTGCGTTGTTTTTGTTTATAATTGCAGGAAAAACTGATTATAAAAACTAATTACGATATTTAATTTTGTTTTGACATTCCATAAATTATTGTATTTTTATCAGTTTGCTTTAATATAAAGACAGTGTTAAAACTTTTTAATTGCCATTTTCAGACATAATGTTGTGATCTTTTAATGGAAATTCCAAGAAATGTGGTCAAAGGTGACATCACAATAATTAATATTAATAAGTATTGTATTGCCTACAAATTCCAATAGGTCTAGAGGTGGGACTAGGTGGGACTCCCTTTGTATAGCTTTTTTAAAATAGGATTTCAATGAAAATCTACATATTTTTGAAGGAATATTTTAACATCAAACAAAGATAAGAGAACCACATGAAACAATTCCTGTTACAAAACAAGTAGTTCAAACATCACTGATTCAATAAAAAAAAAAATTGTTTCAGTTCGGCATGTTTTTTCCGAGTTTTCGTTATTGTTATTTTTTACTCAATTTCATTCTACCCGTTGACCTGCGTCATACAGCAGACTTTAAAGGCTCGCCCCCGAGAGTGGCGCGACCTATGAACATTTTAGACGTTCCACGTTGATGGTCACTCTATTTCTAATCCATCGGGACCAAGATCTCTTTATTTTAAAAACTTAATAAAAAAAAGGTTTTGGCAAAGAAAAGCGGACCATAGTGCTCTCTGGTGGTGAGTGAGGCCAGTTGACGAGTTACCGAAAGTCGACAGATAAAAAGAGATGACGACATAGACTCAACTTGAGAGAGCAAGGTTGAGCATAATTATAGATGTCTAGTTAGTTTATTTTGCTAACGAAATTGAGCGGAACTCGCTGTGCTGTTGCATAAAATACAAAAGTTGTATGACAATGGATGAAAATCCAGTTTCCGACAAATATATATTCTAGATCAGCATAAATAGCCGAGACGATGTAGCCATGTTCTGTCTGTCTGTTTCTACGAAAACTAGTCTCTCAGTTTTGAATGATAAAATTTTGTAGTTAGTCTTCAATATACTCTCACTCGTCTAAAAGTCTGAACTGTGCCAGATCTACAGACTATATCATATAGCTGCAATATGAAAGATCGGATAATTTGTTTTCAACTAATTTTTATCAAAGAACAAACATGTAATATACCCTGTTTATGGGGAAGACAACAAATTTGCCACCCTTGAGCAATAACTACGAACGCACGAATAGGTCGATTATATGCTGTATTTTATTTTTGTTTTCTCTCTGGTCGGAGCTGCAACTACCGATCGAATGCTTAGTTTTTAACATATATATCAAAACGCTTACAATGTAGCTTAGCATAAAGATAAGGCGACAGAAGAAGAAGAGATAGATAAATAGATAACGAAAGAGAAAAGCTAAGAGCGCAGCAGGTGCAGCCATACACCCATGCGCGCACAATTAGGCGCTAGCGGTCTGCTCCGAACATACTCCCCCCGTTGGAAGAGGTACTGTTTCAACTATATCGGCATCGTGGGGCAGAACGGCTTGATACGCATTTGCGATTTTGTGGCCTCCAATTGGCCAACAACTTTTCCGAAATGGGGTCAAGAAGGCAGCTGGCCTTCCTACGGCAGCAAGTGTGCCACCATCAAAATGATTCCTAGGATCCTTGACGACGGCAGCTGAGACAGACTGAGGAGTTGACGCACTCGGCAGCCCTCCAGACACGATCCAACCAAGTTTGGTGTTCTGAAGGGTTGGCAACGCGCTACCCAAAAAAATTTGTCCCGTAGCCATTATTTTGAAAAAGAGTCCAGCACCAATTATAAGATCAATCCGCTCTGACCGATTAAAATGAGGATCAGCGATACTGTCAGTCACAACCGCGGAGAATGAGGCACGATAGCTTGCATCCTGGGATTGCGCTACAATGTCGACTGCCGTATCAGCATTCAAAGAGGATGCCCCAATCCCAGCGACTAGGGTATGCGACTTTCTACAATTCAAATTAAGGTGATTCGCTAGACGAGACGTTATGAAGTTTAGTTGAGAAGCCGAGTCTAAGAATGCTCGGCAAGGCACAAATTCTCCAGCCTTGTTTCTCAAATATATGATCGCGGTTGGAAGCAACACGTAATCAACAGGCAAAATATCTGTGGGGCTTGGTGGAGGGTTCGATGAATGTGAACATGATACTAATGCTGATGAAGATGATGTTGATGGCTGAGAGTTGGGAAGTGGACTGGATGATATTGATGAGGCTGAGGTGGATGGTACGGATGGGTCCTGATTGATATGCAATAATGAATGGTGCTTCATAGGACAATATCTGCAGTGCGTTGACTTGCATTGCTGCAAGCTATGCCCCTTACGCAAACAATTGAGACACAGGTGCAACTTCTTTGCTTCTTTGTATCTAAGATTTGGACTCAAATTTAAAAATCGCGAGCATTTTGCCAAATAATGATCCCTAGCGTCACAAAATATACATAAAGGGGGATTTGAGTTATCTAAAGCAATTAACGCGTTTGAACTATATCTGTGCAGGTTTTTTCCCACCTGCTGGCCTGGTGTTTGCGTTACCAAGGCTTGATCCAAATTTTCCATCATCCTACACCTCCTTTGCAAGAACGACTCCATAGAATCCCACGTAGCTAGGTTGTTGATGGACAAATCCTCCTCCCATTTTTCCCGCGTCCTCTGATCGAGCTTCCGTGCGACGATGTGAATCAGCAATCCGTCCAAGATTTGTTGCGTAGTGGCCAGGGTACGGATTGCTCGCAGATGCGAATTCATGCAATCGCTTAACTCCCGTAGACCCTTGGCTGATCCCTTCTCGACACCTTTTAACCCAAATATTGCCTGTACGTGTGCCTGAAAATGTAGAACTTTATTATCAAATCGATTTTTGAGTAAGTCCAAAGCCTTTGTATAATTGGCATTCGAGGGCTCAAGCGAACGTATGGTCTCTAGAGCCACACCACCTAAACTTGACCTTAGATATTGTAATTTTTATACCCTTGCAGGGTATTATAATTTCAGTCAGAAGTTTGCAACGCAGTGAAGGAGGCACCTCCGACCATATAAAGTATATATATTCTTGATCAGGATCAACAGCCGAGTCGATCTAGCCATGTCCGTCTGTCCGTCTGTCCGTCTGTCCGTCTGTCCTTCTGTCCTTCTGTCCGTCTGTCCGTCTGTCCGTTTCTACGCAAACTAGTCTCTCAGTTTTGAAGCTATCTGAATGAAACTTTGTAGTTAGCCTTCTATATACTCTCACTCGTATATATGTCGGAACGGGCCGGATCGGACGACTATATCATATAGCTGCCATAGGAATGATCGGAAAATTTTTACAAAAAAAATTTTAACATTTTCAGTTTTCAATAGAATTGGATCAAATTTGAGATATAGCCATTTTACTATACTCTACAATTTTGTATAAAATTTTATGAAAATCGGGCTACTATATCATATAGCTCCCATAGGAACGATCGAGAAATTAATAAAATTAAAAATTATAACTTTTTCAGTTTTCAACAGATTTTCATCAAATTTGAGGTGTAGCCATTTTATATTAGTCTTAAATTTTGTGGCAAATTTCATAAAAATCGGACGACTATATCATATAGGTGCCATACAAACGATCGTTTGATGAAGAGGAAAAATGCAAATCTGTGAATGTAAAACTGCAAATATAATATGTATAGGTGAATGAAATGAAAGCAGGTATTACTTCATTGTTTTTTAACACAAATATATTTAATTTATATGGTATGGATTCCTAGTCATAGAATTTCTATCTGCAAGGGTATATAAACTTCGGCGTGCCGAAGTTAGCTTCCTTTCTTGTTCAATATCACTTAGCTCTTCGTTGTTTCCGATGACTGTGCTGAACGTTGCAATAAAATCCGGCCAATCAGAGTAGGATCCATGGAACCGATCTATCTCCAAAATTGGCAACCGAGGCTTCCTAGATCGGAAAGAAAGATCCGGATGATTAAAATTGTCTATGGAAGTTGAATTTGCAGCGGTTGCAGCCGGCAATTGAGATTTGCGAAGCACCGCTAAACCTCGATTTATTTTCGCCTTTACAGCCATGAACGCCGTGGAGAACTCAATCCGATGGTCGCTTGCTATCTCCGAAAAGTCCAATTTTTCCAGCGAAGTCTGTGCGGAATCAAAGGCCAAATTTAATGAATTAATCCACTCCAGTCGCGCCAGTAAATCAGCTTCATCAAACTGATCTACCGTCTCCGGATTTATGAAATAATTCATCGAGCTCAATTGCCGCAAAAGGGATTGGGCCTTGGCTCGGTAAAAGTCCACGTCACTTGGCGGCTCATTTTGATGCTGAACCGAATTTTCCGTATTAGCCATCTTTATTTTCTCACGCGAAAAGATTTAATTAAGGGAAAATGTCTGACCGCTTCGGTATATAGGAACCCGTTTAGTTTTCACCGCGCAAATTTAGGTTAATCAGCGTCACCGATATGCACCGGAACCTCGACAATGTTGTTGTTGCAATTGTCTGCCTCGAAACAGCGGAGTTTTGGCACACGCACGTCTATGCTATATATGTATAAGTATATATATGTTCAATAGGCGCTATTAACGACGCTTAAGCGCGAGCCACCTTTCTCTACAATATTTGGCACAACACAGCTTTTGTTAAACAGCGCGATTAAACCGAAAATCAGCGGCCGGCTATATGCACTCAGCTTGTTATGTACAAGGTATGTGTGTATGTGAGTTTGCTTGTGTGCTTATAACCGAATGCCAGTAAGCGACAGCGAAGCAAAGCGATTTGTTTAAACGATATTAAACAACGAACACCGGGTTGAGGGCTCCGAACCAAAGAATCACGTCGGGGTCACCAAAATGTTTATGGGGAAGACAACAAATTTGCCACCCTTGAGCAATAACTACGAACGCACGAATAGGTCGATTATATGCTGTATTTTATTTTTGTTTTCTCTCTGGTCGGAGCTGCAACTACCGATCGAATGCTTAGTTTTTAACATATATATCAAAACGCTTACAATGTAGCTTAGCATAAAGATAAGGCGACAGAAGAAGAAGAGATAGATAAATAGATAACGAAAGAGAAAAGCTAAGAGCGCAGCAGGTGCAGCCATACACCCATGCGCGCACAATTAGGCGCTAGCGGTCTGCTCCGAACATACCCATTTTCTATTTTTCTGGAATTTCGATTTTAGTTTTATGAAAATCGGAAGACTATGTCTAGCTACCATACAAACGATCGTTTTATATAGAGGAAAGTGCAACACTATGAATGAAAAGCTGTACTGGTAAAACTGTAAATATAATATGTATGTGTCGCAGTGTGATTCCTAGTAAATGTAGCATTCTGGTAAATTGGGGATTCGGGGAATTCCCTGCTTCTGCCTTACTAGCTGATATTGAGCAAAAGCACGGCAGCAGAGGCAGAGACGCTCTGCTGCTGAGTGAGGTTCGATGGTAAGATACCAAGAGTCTTGAGTAAGACAGAGATGGCTGCATACGCTCGACTTGAGTGAGTTTATGACGCGAGCGCGTATGCTGAAATGGTCAGTTAGTGGAACTTGGGTATTCGAACCGATCGGAACTCGCTGTGCAGCTGCGTCAATTATCTTAAGTGTTAACATGGATAACATACCCTTGCCGCCGACCGACATACCCTTGCCGCCGACATCAGAAGTGGGATTGGCTCCGCCAAAAGAGGACAGCTCTAGTCTATATAGGGCAGCCTTAGAAGAACAAAATCGGAATTTAATGGAAATAATAAAATCCATGCAGGCACCAAGAGCACCGACAATAGACGGGAGAGCACTCCACGTCACTCTACCCAAGTTTTGCCCTGACACAGCTGGAGCAGATGCATCAGCTGGGTGTACTACAGTCGACTTAATTTTTGCGGATAATGCTCTCGAAGGCAGTACGCTTGTGATTGCGTTAAGCAAAGCATTAGAAGGCAGTGCATCGCAATGGCTGTCCCAAATATGCTTCGCTGGCATCACATGGCCGCAGTTTAAGGAACTCTTCATCCAACGTTTCGTGGGCATTGAGACAACTTCTGCCATACTGATGAACATTCTGAACGGACGTCCCAAAACTGGAGAGAGTTTCGCTGAGTACGGGAGTCGCATTGTCACCCTATTGCTCTCTAAGTAGAAGGCAAAGAATTTGGAGGAGATTGCGGTATCAGTAGCGTTAGCTCACATGGCTCAAATTGACAATAATTTGTTGCGTTGGCTGTTTACAACGAATGTGACGACTCGTAATGAGCTGCAGCAGCAGCTACAGGCTTACGCTTTCAAGAAGCGTATCAACGAGGAGAATGGATATTCGACGGGTCCGGATAAGAAGAAAACAAGAATGCAGTTGCAGGTGAAGTGCCATTTTTGTGGAAAGGCTGGCCACAAATATGCAGAATGCCGCTCTCGAATGGAGAAAGCATCAACCCCAACAGAAAGGAGTTATAGCGTGAGCAGCACGGCCGGAGTGAAGGATCGACCAAAAATTAAATGTTTTAAGTGCGATGAAAACGGACATGTGGCTTCTGTATGCCCGAAAAATCGTACTGGTGGAAACAACAAGAGCTACGAGAGGCGAGTTGACGTTTGTACCGTAGCTCCACCAAGTGGAACAATTACCTTATCCGGTGAGTCTATTCCATATTGTTTCGATTCTGGAGCCGAATGTTCACTGGTCAAGGAGAGTGTTGCGGATAAATTCACCGGAAAACGATTTAACAATATTGTAACTTTAAATGGCATAAGTAACGATTCAATTTGTAGCACATTGCAAGTTCTGAGTAATATTAATATTGAACAATATTGTTTAGAAGTTTTATTACATGTAGTTATGGACAAATATTTGAAGCATGACGTGTTGATTGGCCGTGAAGTTTTAGGCCTGGGCTTTGGTGTATCAATTGATGCAGATAAATTTTGCTTTTATAAGACAAAAAGAGTTAATGTTCTGAGCCTAGCGAAGTATGAAGAAATCATAAATTCTGACACCAATTTAAACGATTCCGATAAGATGATATTAAACAATATGTTGAGATGTCATTCTGATAGGTTTATTGACGGAATTCCAATGACTCGTGTGACGACAGGTCAATTAGAAATTATGCTAATAGATCCACAAAAGACTGTACAACGCCGACCTTATAGGCTTAGCGAAGATGAGAGGAAACACGTTCGGTGCAAAATTGATGAATTGCTTACATCAAAAATTATTCGTCCCAGCTGCTCACCATTTGCTAGTCCCATGATGCTGGTTAAGAAGAAAAATGGCACAGATCGTCTTTGTGTAGATTACCGCGTTTTAAACGACAATACAATTGCCGATAAATATCCTTTGCCTCTTATTTCGGATCAAATAGCTCGTCTTCGTGGTGCAAGGTACTTTTCGTGTATAGATATGGCAAGTGGATTTTACCAAATCCCTGTACACCCAGATTCAATTGAGCGAACGGCCTTCGTTACACCCGATGGACAGTACGAATTCTTAACCATGCCCTTTGGTCTGAAGAACGCACCTTCTGTGTTTCAGCGTGCAATAATAAAAGCCCTAGGTCCGTTGGCACACACATTCGCAATTGTTTACATTGACGATGTTATGGTAGTAGCTAAAACAAAAGATGAAGCGTTAGAACGACTAGAGATAGTGTTGGACACCTTAAGTAAAGCCGGATTTTCATTTAATATAACGAAATGTTCGTTTCTTAAAACTAAAATCGAATACCTTGGGTTTGAAATAACGAATGGAGAAGTTCGGCCAAATACACAAAAGATCAAGGCATTGATAGGGTTGCCACCTCCGGAAACTGTTACTCAATTACGACAGTTTATTGGTTTAGCTTCTTACTTTCGACAATTCATTCCAAAATTATCCGAAATATTAAAACCATTGTTTACGCTTACTTCGAAAAATAATGCTAATTTTGTCTGGTTGCCAGAACATGAACAAATACGTTTGAAAATAATAGGTGTATTAACACAGGCACCAGTATTAACTATATTTGATCCACAATATCCAATAGAATTGCACACAGATGCCAGCTCCATTGGTTACGGGGCGATATTGTTACATAAAATCGAAAATAAATCCTATGTAGTGGAGTATTATAGCAAATGTACTTCTCCGGCAGAAGCAAAATACCACTCGTACGAACTCGAGACTTTAGCAGTTGTCAATGCTATGAAGCATTTTAGGCATTATTTACAAGGTCGTAGATTTGTCGTTTACACTGATTGTAACTCTTTAAAGGCCAGTCGCACCAAAATGGAATTAACACCGAGAGTGCATAGATGGTGGGGGTTTTTACAGTCATTTGATTTCGATCTTGAATATAGAAAAGGGGAGCGAATGGCGCATGTCGATTTCCTTTCCCGAAATCCACTGTCAGAAGGAAATAATTGTGTGGATAAAATAATTGAGAAGCGTATTAATCTTACTGAAGTGACCGACAATTGGTTGGTGTCCGAACAGCAGCGCGATCCTGAAATAATCAATATTTCATCCAAATTACGCAATAACGAGTTACCGGAAAATTTAAATAAAACATTTGAATTAAGAAAGGGTATATTGCATAGGAAAATACAGAGGAATGGTAAAACAAGGTGCTTGCCGGTAATTCCAAGGGCGTTTAGGTGGGCAGTGATCAACCACGTACACGAATCTGTTATGCATTTGGGATGGGAAAAAACATTAGATAAGGTATATGGATATTACTGGTTCGAGAATATGACCAAGTATGTACGTAGATTTGTGGAAAATTGTATCACGTGCAAACTAGCAAAACCCACAAATGGAAAGGTCCAGGCAGAATTGCATCCAATTCCTAAGATAGAGATACCATGGCACACAGTACACATCGACATAACGGGTAAAATGAGTGGCAAGAACGACTTAAAAGAATATGTCATTGTTTTAATAGATGCATTCACCAAGTTCGTTTATTTTTACCACACATTGAATATAGACACCGAAAACTGTATTAAAGCTGTGAAATCGGTTGTGGCGCTATTTGGATTGCCAACTAGAATAATAGCGGATCAAGGTCGTTGTTTTGCTAGCTCAGGCTTTCGCAATTTCTGTTCCGCTCAAAAGATTCAGCTGCATTTGATCGCTACGGGAGCCAGTAGGGCAAATGGACAGGTTGAACGCGTGATGAGCACACTCAAGACAATGCTGACAGCAGTTGAAACGAGTCAGAGATCATGGCAGGAGGCATTGGCTGAAGTACAACTGGCCATGAATTGTACTGCAAATCGAGTCACCAAGTTTAGCGCTTTAGAGCTATTAATAGGAAAAGAAGCTAGGCCTTTTGGTTTATTGTCAATAAACGAAGAAGACAATGAAGTAGATAGAGAGCAGATTAGAATTCAAGCCAAGGAAAATATGGAAAATAATGCAAGATATGACAAACAAAGATTTGACAAAAATAAGGCAAAGATTAGGAAGCATAAAGTAGGTGATCATGTTTTGCTGAAAAACGAAGAACGGCATCAGACAAAGCTTGACCCCAAATTTAAAGGTCCATTTGAGGTGATCAAAGTCTTAGACGGCGATCGATATGAACTAAAATCATTAATTAATAAGCGAACGTATAAATATTCACATGAGTGGCTAAGAGCGCTACCAAGCAGACAAATAATTAACGAATTAAACGAAGAATTCGATGGCCACAGGGATGGCGATTCCCAGGAGGGGAACGAACTAAAAGACGACGTTAGTAAGCGTGCGCCTGTGTCCCAAGAGGGGAATTGAGGACCGCACCATAGCAGCTGTCTCACAGGGATGAGAAGTGTTATGGCGGGGGTCAAGGTGATTGGGTGTAAGTGTGGACACCAAATTAAATTGAGAAACTAAGAGACAAATCTAAGTATGTAAAATCTGAATTATTGGAAAATTCTGATTAGAATTAAATGATATGAATAAGATCATGAAGTTGAAAAAGTATTATGTTTGTAAACGAAAGGAAATTGTGTTTCCTAGATAAGAAAAATTGCCAGTTAATGCTTGTGTAAGCGGCTCTGTAAGTTTGTAAATTGTTAGAGAAAGTTATGTTATTAAAACTAAGAGATACCATAATTAAAAGAGTCTAGTATGTGACTTGGACATGGGTGGTGGATGTAGCACACGAGGACGTGTGATAAGTCAGGAAGGCCGTGTCGCAGTGTGATTCCTAGTAAATGTAGCATTCTGGTAAATTGGGGATTCGGGGAATTCCCTGCTTCTGCCTTACTAGCTGATATTGAGCAAAAACACGGCAGCAGAGGCAGAGACGCTCTGCTGCTGAGTGAGGTTCGATGGTAAGATACCAAGAGTCTTGAGTAAGACAGAGATGGCTGCATACGCTCGACTTGAGTGAGTTTATGACGTGAGCGCGTATGCTGAAATGGTCAGTTAGTGGAACTTGGGTATTCGAACCGATCGGAACTCGCTGTGCAGCTGCGTCAATTATCTTAAGTGTTAACATGGATAACATACCCTTGCCGCCGACCGACATACCCTTGCCGCCGACATATGTATAAGGTGAATGTAATGATTGTAATAAATTAACATTTTTATTTATGATCTTCTACCAAATATTTGTTTATTTTAGTATATCCACAATAAATTTTAAGTCAAAAAAGGTCGTCTTTTAAAGTTATAGAACGTTAAAAAAACACTCCGCTGGCTTTACTCACTTTACAATTGTAGAACTTTAACGAATTGATAGTTGCGTTTCAAGGTTGTTATTTCTTCATGACCCCCATAAGTAGTTAATAAGTTTAGTGACAATAGTGACCCAGTGGTTTAAAAGGCAAGTTTACACATAGTAAACCATGTCACAAAACAAATGTGACTCCTGTGGAGATGAGGAGACGTTTCTCAGCAAAAAATGTCATGTCAAGAAATCCTGACAGGACGAAAAGTTTCTTCCAAACCATTATCAATTTATACCGCGTTTATGATGTAGATGACAGCGATCAAAAAGAAAATCGGTTTACTCTTTGATTTGAAGCATAACATGTTCAGCGAGATGGCAAAACGGGAAACGGATTTGCCAGCAGAAGTTGCAAGATATCGTGCCGCCCAGTTGGAATGCCGCTGGACAAAGTAGTCAACATTGGCTGCAAGTGGAGACATCATTTGATCATGATTATAGTTCATACCAATATAAATTTGCATAAAATAATCAAAAACCCATTACACTTTAGCGGACACACCGAATTCGAACTTATTAACGTGACGGTACCTTAAATATACTAAAAGAACGAATTTGTGTAGTGTTGTATTGAAATTATATTGATCTGAAAAATAACATATAAGCATAACAACATAATTTACTCTGTATTAAGAGAGAAGAGGGAAATTTCCATACTCCGTTTGAGAAACTCTTCATTGCACTATCATTAAGTATGGGTATCGGATATTGATTCAGTTCAATTATAGTGATTAAACAATAAAGTACTAAGCACTGTGTACTTCTTCTTGAATAATCCGTACACCACTTGATTACTATCAATAGTTTCTATGGCAACTAGGACAGTTTGTTGGATTCCAAGAGCAGAATAAGGAAAAGCTTAATAGGAACAGCTATTCATTATTAAGTTCTTATACTAGATAAAGGTTGACCAAAGTGTTTGTATTGTATTAAATTGTATTCGAACACAGTACGATAGACTAAAAGATGCCTTTACGAAGTGGAAAGGTTTTAAATCTAAATTGGATTTGAATTAGAGCTGTCGCGAAAATCGACTAAATTCTAAATGAGATATTAAGCGAAGCTAGTTCTTGAACGAGTTCAAGCGATATTGTAGGGATAAATATTGCTATCTACTTATATTCTTTGAACTCCCGTATTAATCCGCTATTGCTGAAACATTTTTTAAGCGATTGCCAGTAAAAACATTGCCTTGCTTTAACTCAATATTATCGCATCGGTTTTTGTAGACACTCTGACATTAGGCTAATATACCAGTTTTCATATGCGGTTCTCAAAGCGTTAAAACACGTACACTATTTTCAGTGGTGCACTTGAATATTAGTTCTCCGAAACATTTTTTTATTAAAATTCTTCCCAGCATATTACAAATCTTGTAGAAATTCTGAAACATATGATGAATATGTACAATTTTATCAAAATGTGCCGCACTGTTTAATAAAGTGTTAACCTATAATTAACTTATGAATAATAATATTTTTTTTAATAGAAAATAAAAGAAGTGGAGATATTTTTTAAAACAGTTTTGGACATTGAAGAGCTGCGTGTTTTGCAAGAAATGTATAGTATATCGGAATTTCTATATATTTATATTCCAGATGAGCCTGTTTCTTCATATGAATTTTTAGAAGAAAGCAATAAATTACGGTCCGAAATAGGTAACAAATACTTAAATAACGAAAAAAATAAAACAAAACATTAATAACTATATCGATAAGCTTATACATTTTTTTAAAAATGTGTCGTATAATTTAATTAATATTTGTTGCTTTAGTTGTAAAAATGGGTTTCTTTTCTTACACAGAGCGTGTATTGGAAAAGAAATCAGTTTGTATGGAACGTGCTGTTATTGATATAATAAACATGTTTGTCGATTTGCTTGACTTTGAGCCAACGGATTCAAAAGGTCGACGAGTTTTTCAGCTGCCACCAGAAAAACTTAATGACACAAATTGGCGCACTGAAGGATTTTTGCCTATTGACAAATGGGATTTCATACAATTTCACAAAATATATCGTACCATATATCTTGCTCCAGAGGACGTGTTAAAGACTCTTCAGTTTCGTAACTATGAAAATATACGCTATGAACTTCATCATTTGCGTAATGATTGCATGGATTTGTTTTCCTATTATAACTCGAAAATAATTTTGGCACTGGTAGCTGGGTCTAAGCGATCTTTAGATTTTGTTCGCCAAAATATACTCAGGTGAGTAAAACTTAATTTATTTATACAACATTTTATTTAATATATATATTGTACGTAGTGTGATATTTTAAGGTATATACAAATATATTGTAATTTTATGGTTTGGCCTATGCTTTCAGCTGTACTTATTACTTAATTTATTTGACTTTTGACCATGACTTCTCTGCGAAGTTTTGACCAACACTAAATAGGATTTTTCTAACAAAGGTTAATAAATTTAGATTAAATTGAGCGCTGCTGTTCACGCGAAAACTTATGTATTCGTAGTGCTTGATATATAAAACATAAAATAATAAGTGGTGTCTCTGATGAGCAGAAAATTAACAATTTAAATTTATATTAAGCATGTCTTATATCATACATGGGCACAAAAAATAACTAACTGAGCCAGACAATAATATTAACTTGCAAGCAAAAAACATGTTTTTTGTTTTTGTGTTCTCTAGGAAGCACGCTGTCGAATGACTTGCAGGTTTAAAATAAAAACACATATATTTAGTTTTTTTTGTGTAGATGTGAGCTTAGGCCTCTGCCGACAGGCTGTGTGGTGTTGCAAATCATAACGAAATGAGCCGGCCGAGCTCTGAAAGCCAAGGCGTTCCCTGTATAAGGTGCGCCGTCTCGAGCTTCGGTATGAAAATATTGAATAACTTTGGAAAAAAACAAAAATTCATGGAAAATATTTTATGCTTATTTAGATTGATCCTTTACAATTCATTTTTGTTAGTTTTTGAACACAATATCGACAATGGCAAAAGTGTCCTTTTTTGAGCATTTTCCATGACTTTCTCGGGCATATCAGCCGATATATTGGCCATTTCCTAATTGCATCCTTGAGCTCTGTGATGGTCTTGGGCTTGCTTATGTATACTTTCGATTCCATTTCCATTTTCGATAAACGAAGTCACCACTGCGATACGTTCATGGTTCAAATTGTACTGAATTTATTTTTCCAAAAAGTAGCTACACAAGCCAATCGCTTCACAAACGTCAAAGCTATTCATTCTATACCGAAGCTCGAGCTGGCGCACCCTGTATGTCTTATATAATCAATTACTAAAGAATTTTCAACAACATTTTATCTTTAATAAATAAGAATAAACTACAAGTGCCCAATTTTAAAGCCTCCAGTTAGAGCTGACCTCCTATTTCATCCACTCCCTCTGTTGTTTCATTTTGGTCAAGATCACTTTCAGTACCATCCTGAGTCACTAAGGAAGCCTAGGAACGCTGAAACCATAAAACTTTTATTATATTTAATGTGGCTTAGCGCTGGCCAGAAGCAGATTATACGCCCTGGCGTCTCTTGCTTCGTAGTTTTCTTGCAGCTTCTACAGATTGGATTATGTGGCAGTTCCATTTTCATTGCGCTCGATCTAATCACCCAATATCCTGTGTAGATCGTCGTGAACCCGTTGAATAACAACAGGTAAACTATATTGCTGTTGGATAACAGTTCTCTTATTTTATTTTTGACGAAGCTCGGCCAATATTTCTTTGACCTCCTGGGTTCTCTTTGACCTCCTCACTCTTCTTTAACGACTTTTCTTTGGCCGCCTCTCAGTGTTCAGTCCCGGAGAGTCTGCTCGGATAAGTTCGTCTGCTCTTTTGTTCCCGTTGGTCATGTTGTAGGTAGCTAGGTAGGTGGCAGTAGTGAGGCCCGATACTAGAGCCTCCGATTAGAGCTAGGCTCCTTTTTTGTTCCACTCCCTCTGTTTGTTCTTAGTGGTCCTGATCACTATCAGTACCAACCAGATTCAGTAAAGAAACCTTGAATTGCCGATACCTTTAGCTTTCCCATGCTTCCCAGTTACTCCATCTGGTAGCAGAGAGTAGCGGAGTCTGATATGATTTAGCGCTGGGCAGAAGCAGAGCAGATGTTTCGGTGTCTCTTGATCTGTAGGTTGCTTGCAACTTCTATAAATTATTTTATGTGGCAGTCCTATGTTCATTACATGCGATCCGATCGCCCAATGTCCTGTGGTGGCTGCCATGCTCCTGCTGATATCCCGTTTGCTGTTGGATAGCAGTTCCCTGGTTCGCTTTCGTACCTCGGCCAACATTCTTCTGACCTTCTGTGCTCGCTCTTTCTTTACCATTCCTTGTTGGCTATCTATTTGAAGCGGTCATATATTCTTGTCTGGATCGCGTTTAGGGAGTTCGGTTATTCGATGTCCGTGCTTAGCCCTGCCAAGCCTGCACAGGCTAGTTCGTCTGCCTTTTCGTTCCCTGGGATCTCGTTGTGTCCCGGTACCCAGAACACTTGTACCTCATTTTTATTAGCAAGTCTATTAGGAGCCTGCTTGCATTCTGACACTAGCTGTGAGTTTGTTTTCACGGCAGCTAGTGACTTTATAGCCGCTTGGCTAACCGAGTACACCGTACCTTGGTGTCCCTGAGGTCCCGCCTTAAAGAAAGTTCGGCTGCTTCCTTTACGACTAGTAACTCAGCTTGAAAGACCGTCGCGCGCACAGTTCCTTCCACTGACTACACATTATTAAACCGGAAAAAAGGATAAACAAATTCGAGAAAGAAGTCGAAGAATTAGAAAACGGTGAGAAATTCGGAAAGAAAGCGACGCCACTGGTGGTATTGTGGTCGCATTTAGCCCGCCCTGCCATGATCACCGTCCTAGGAGTATCTCTCCGGTGACCCCTTCGACACCCTACAATAACGGAAGCATCAGCCGAGTTCTGTTGTTTAGTTTTTAGGTATTCATGTTTTTATCTTATGTTTTCTAAATATCCTTAAAATTTAAGTGGTTTAACATTATAGTATAGTGGTAGATGTGTATGCAAAGATATGATGATAAGAATTGTAATATAATATATATATATATATATATATATATATATATATATTTGATTTTTGACTTTTAAGAATTATTTCTATCAACCGGTTCTTCTTTTGAGAAAATAGCTCGCAAAGAATAGGTTTGCAAATGAGGCAATGAGGCAAAATTAAAAGAACCATCTTTTGTGACTCACTCAGGCAAATCCAACGATGAAGATCGATATCTCCGACGTGATTAAGCTGAAAACAATCTTTGACAACAAGCTGCCTTTGCTTATTAATGATTTAAGCCTATTCATTATTTGCGCATTTAGTCTACACCGAGATCTCAAACATTATTCAAAACGAGTACTTCTTGTATCTATTATTAATTAAATTCAAACTCGAAAATTCATTACTCCTAATTCTTAAAGCTCCATACTTGAAGAATTTCATTTTAAATCGCAATTAAATTCCAATCAATTCATAACCTCATTTCTGATTCAGGTTGTATAAGTTCTGATCTCACAAAATTTCAGGTTATATCCGAACTCAGCAGACAACACGAGGTTGGGCTCTATCTTGCCAAGCAAAAGAACAAAAGTTAGGTTAAGGCAGATATGGCTCGCAGGCCAAGTGTAAAGTCTCGCAAAATCGACAAACAAAAATCAAGCAAAACCATTCGGCATGATCAGAGACGCTCCCGGATCAGATAAAGTTGCTTCGTGCAGTAGCTACGCTGCTGACGGATATTTGCTTCGGAGGGGCAGCAGCGCAGGAATCCTAGTCTGCCATCTCGTGGGGCTCGGGAGCCCCTTCTAGGAGAACACCATCACAGGGTGCCCCTCAAGCCACGTTCGTGGTAACGGAGAAGTTTAAAGGCTTCTCTGTCTCTCCGCTTTGCTCTCCTTAGGGCTTAGGTCTTCGGGTCCTTAGCTTCTCTTAGGACTCAGATCTTTGAATCTTTAGCTTCCCAAAAATTCCCAGCTTCTGACCTACGGGACGCTATATGTGAGCGTACACCCGCGGGCACTTACTATAAAAGATAGAGATTATTAGCCGGGTCGCACTGTGCGCGCTCGAGGTTAGAAACCCACCTACATATGTGCCAATAAGCCATATCACGGGAGTTTCCTTCCGGGTTCTCCACGAATCGTTAAGAAAAGGCTGGCTGCGCAACTTGAGCGGCAGCAGCAACGGCAGCAACTGCCGTTCGAGCTTCGGTGGTGCCGGCCGAAAGCCTCCTTTGCGAGCTGCAGGAATTTGGGGGTTAAATTTATTAACACCAATGCAGACGCAAACACACTCACTTTTATGCACTGAATTGCGGCTCCCGCAAATAGGCGACACTATAGCTCGCTGGATGCAAACACCCAATTTAATATTTCGCACTTTTGAACTATATTTTCCACTTTATTTAGTAACAGGAACAAACTTCTGTTTCAGCTGCCGACTTGGTGAAAAAGGAATGGCCGCCGGAAGCGAAGCTCGATCACATGTTTTTTTAGAGACGGTCATACGTGGCGATTGCCGATGACAACTCTCAAGTTATCGATGTTCACTGCAGATCTGGTATATTCTTAAGCTAAGCATCGATAACTTTTAGCTCTGGCCATACTGATCTATGCTTAGCCTAGTAACACCAACTAAATGCATATATTTATCGATATTTGTTCCTGTCTAGGATAAAATTTTAGCCAGAAATTAATTCGAGCCAAACAATTAATTCAAGCCAATTTGTTTTGTTTGACTTAAATTGATTCGGTATTTTTTCCCCCAAAAAAATACTAAAAAAAACGCTACAGATATGAGGTCGAGAATGCGTTCCCGAAGCTCAAATCCGTTCCTTAAAAGAATCTTGCGATGCCCGGCGCCGTATTCCCTCCAGTAGTTGCTTGCCTTCAGTCTCATTGTGCTGCAATGTCCTTCACTTACAGTGCTATCGGCATTATATTCAAAATAGCATTGAGGGCAGCCGCGGGGCATGAGCGCATTGCACCTACTGCCCCCGCACTCGCTGCCCGTTGCATCCGTGTCAGCTTCGTTCTGTTGTAAGCCCTAGTTAGTGCCGGCCACCATACTAGGGCTCCGTATGTTAGAATTGGCCGTACCACTGCAGTGTAGAGTCATAGAATTATCTTTGGGTGCAGTCCCCATTTGTTCCCAAACATTTTCCTGCAGGAGTAGAATGCAATGCTTGCTTTCCTTACTCTTTCTGCAATGTAATCTTTCCATGAGAGCTTTTTATCCAGGATAACTCCTAGATACTTCGCTCGCTCCGATAGTTTTAGCTCCATGCCGCTAATACTGGGCATGTTGAAAGGAGGTATCTTAGTTCTTCGTGTGAAGAGCATAAGTTCCGTTTTAGTGGGGTTGATACCTAGTCCGCAGGATTTTGCCCATTTATTTAAGCGACCTAGCGCACCCGTCATTATTTCGCTAATAACGTCAGGGTATGGTCCTGATACTAGCAGTACTACGTCGTCCGCGTATGCAACTGCTTTGACTCCACCCGTATTGAGATCTGTCAATATGGCATTCATATTTGTGAGCCAGAGTAGGGGCGATAGTACCCCGCCCTGAGGTGTGCCTCTCTTCACAGTCCGCGTGAGGTGAGTGCCACTCAGTTCGGCTGTGATCGTCCTGCTCCTAAGCATGACTCCGATCCACTCTCTGATGCCTCTCTCAATACCTAGCAAGTTGAGGGAGCCCAGAATAGAGTCGGGGCTCACGTAATTGAACGCGCCTTCGATGTCTAGGAAGGCTGCCATTGTGTATTGCTTGTGTTGTAATGTCTTCTCGACATGATGTACAACTATGTGTAGCGCTGTTTCCGTAGATTTCCCTCAGCGATACGCATGCTGTGCATCCGAGAGTTGATGTCCTTCTAGAGACTCTCGGATGTGGACGTCCAGGAGTCTCTCTAGTGTCTTCAGGGTGAAGGAGGTGAGACTTATCGGTCTATAATCCTTTGCTAGGATGTGCCCCCTTCTGCCCGGTTTCGGTATAAAAATGACTTTAGCCTCTCTCCACAGCAGTGGGACGTGCGTCAGTCTTAAACAAGCTTCGTAAATGGCTTTTAGCCATTTGCAAATACTCTCCTTAGCTGATTGTAGCATTGGCGGTATTAAGCCGTCTGGGCCCGGGCTTTTATACTTATCGAAAGAATCTATTGCCCACTGAATTCGCTCAGTGGTAATGATGTCTTTCGTAGGTGTATCCATTTGAGAGCTCGTTCCCTCCTCGGGTTCCGAGCTCACTCTTAGGCTTCCTGGGAAGTGGGTGTCAACTAGTAGCTCTAGTGACTCCTCAATTGTCGTCGCAGCAGAGCCATCTGCTCTGTTGATCAGGGTAGGGCTTATGTGCCCTTTGGCGAGGATTTTGCTTACTCTCGCCGTGTCCTTTATGCCTTCTAGTGACTCGCAGTAGTTTTGCCAGGACTCTTTCTTGGCCTTGTATACTGCCTTCTTGTACATTTTTTGTGCCTCTTTGTATGTTCACCAATCCCGGGTTACATAGCTGTGGTTAAAGGACTTTCTCGCGCTCTTCCTGAGCTCGCTTAATTCCTTTGTCCACCACGGTGGGTATTGCTTCTTCGAGAATGTTAGCTTACAAGTCTCTTTGAAGGCGTTGTTCAGAATATTTGCTAGGTCCTCAGCCTCTTTGTCGAGTGCCTTTGCAGTGGATATAGTCTTGATCCTCCTGCCGTTTAATTTAGATTGAACAATTTCGCTGAATTTGTTCCAGTCCGTTTTATGGGGCTTTCTTCTGGCTTACCGGTGCGGATAGGTCAACGAAAATGTACATGTAGTCTGAGAAAGAGTGTGTTGTCGATACGCTCCAGTTCTCAACTTTGTATTAACCGTATTAGATTTGCAAGGTGAGATCTAACACCTCCTCCCAACCTTGAAAATTTTCCGTGCTTGGAAAGATTAAGTTTGGCGTAATGCCTTTGTTTCATTCCGTAACGTTTCTATATATAATACTATCAAAGAGTGACTTACCTCTTTCGTTGATTTCTGAACTCCCCCAGAGTGTTTGCCTCGCATTCGCATCGCACCCGAGTACCAACTGCTTGACTCCTGGCTAAGGCGGGGCCGGCTCGGGGCTCGCTCCCATCCGCTGCCACGAATCTGGCCACAGCTAAGTCAGTTGTACTGGGATTGGGACAGAGAAAAGCATTAAATCGGTTCTTAATTGCTATACATGCTCACGATCGAGTTTATGCACAGTGGTGTGCATCCTTGGTCCAGCAACTTTCCCGTCCCTGGTCCAAGACTCCTGTACCATACCGATGTCTATATCCCTCTCCCTTAGAAGGATCGTGAGATTAGCTGAAGCGTGCGAGCTGAGTTTAAGGCAAAACTGCAAGATTTTCGAGATCGATGTTAGTTGGGGTAGGGGGAGTTGTCGTCGATGACCATGTCGTCCAACAGTTTGTTGGTTTCATCGACCTCCTCCAGTATCCCATACGGCTCGGCCAAGAAGACCTTAATCTTGGCCTTCCTGATGCCGTACCGGACCTTGTGGTCATTCGCCTCCAGCTGGGGCAGACAGCGCTGATTAATCAGCAGGAGGAAAGGCTGGCTCGCCTTCATTTCCTGCTCTGCTCTGAGGATGGTCCAGTCCTTTGTATGGATATCTGGGTTCTGGGCCTTCAGACAGGCAATCACCCTTGCATGGTAAGTTTGGCTCTTTGGTAACCAGATGCGAGCTCTGGGTCTCTTTGGGATCTCCCTGGCGTGGACTAGCCTAATCTTAAGGCCAGCCCATGTGTCGCTAATCTTAGCCACACACTCCGCCAGGAAGCTTCGGGAGAACCCGTCGTCGCACTTGATGACCCGGTGCCCTCTAACCACATCTGAGGAGCCGAAGGTGGGATGGCGCCGGTCGGCATGATTTAAGAGATTTGGCTTTAAAATTATCCCGCACTTTCGAGGAGTCTATATGAAAGACGAGTTACCCAAATTCCCACATCGTCTTGAGTGTGGAATAATTAATTTAGCAGACTCTTCATCAAATGGAACGCATTGGTGGCGTATTTTAAGAAGGGATTAGATTCATATTATTTCGATAGATTTGGAAATTTAAAACAACCAAAAGAATTAGTTCTATATTGAGGTAAAAATCTCACGTATAATTATTAACGATTCCAAAAATTTGGGACTGTTAACTACGAACACTTATGTCTAAAATTCTTGCTAGACGCCTTTTCGTTTCGCTAATGATGCTTTAACGTCGCGAAACGTTTTTTATTACCCTTCACTCACAACCGTTGGGTGATCTTTTTTTTTTTTTCCATCCCACACTACATGGAACAAAAAGTATTGGGAGAAGAAATGCTGTCCTGGGTATAAATTCAGTCAGTTCCTGGATGAAATTATTATTCAGTGACCAGCAGTCAGTACCATCACCAGCCCCAACAACAGCACCAGTACCAGCTACCAGCATCAGTTCCAGCAGCCACCACCTCAGCAGCATTATGAACCCCAGCACCAGCAACAACAACAACATGAAGATGTCCTCCACCACCACCAACAATACCAGCAGAATCAACTCCTTATCCAATTTACCTATTGGTTTGACCCAACAGGATTTGGATGATCTATTGAGGGACATAGAGGAGGCCCCTCTTATGCTTGCATTTAATGCATGCAAAATTAAGAGTAAGAAAAATTGTAATAGTCTACCCATAAATAAAAGGTTTGAGATCCTTTCGGCTGTAAGGTCGAAAGGGAAATTTGGCTCCAACGTTAAGTTGGAGCTAGAAAAAAATTACGTTTACCTCCCAGAGAGGTATAATGTAACTGATGATTGCATCTTAGAATTTGTTAGTGTTAAAAGATTTTACCTAATAAAATTGGACGATGGAAATATCGATTTCCAATTATAAATGTAAAACAAAGGAAATAAATAAATGAATTAAATTTAAAAACTAAAATTTAAAAAAATTTTAATTTGGGTATTGGGAAATGGGGAAAAATTATTTCAATTAATTATGAAAAATAAAAAATAAATAAATAAATAAAATTAAAAAATTGTATAAATTATTATATATTATATCAGCTATATGATATATAATTAATTGTATCAAGGTTTATTTATCAGTACATTTTTCACATGCAATGGAGTAATATCCATTTTACTTAACAACTACATATCATTAGCAAATTTAACACAATGAATAAAAATATTTTAAGTCAATTAACAAAAAGCCAAAATGCTCTAAAAAAAAATTTGTGAAGTAAAACACCACCAAAACCAAAGTATTATGGGACTTGAAAAAAACATTAATTAAATCAAAAACTGGAAAAGAAGTAAGTGAGGCAATGGAAAAAGAATTTAAAACAGATGGTAGAGTACCTAACAATCTTCAAACAAATGATGGAAAAGAGTTCTTTAACTCACAGTTTATAAAGCTTCAATTGTTGAACGATTTAATAGGAAATTAAAAGAACTCATGTGGAGAGAATTTAGTTTTAATGGATTGATATGTATAAACAACTAATTTCTGTTTAATAATAAACCACACAGAACAATTAAAATGGCTCCCATTAATGTGAACACTGCGAATGAACAACATATCTTGGAAACAGTGTACAATATATAACATTAAAAAATTTACAGGTAACAAACTTAAAATGGGTGAAAATGTCCGAATTAGTATATATAAATGAGTATTTGAAAAGTTATATACTTCAAGCTGAAGCACAGAAATCTTTAGAATTGTGAAAATACAAAATACTTATCCCACAACATACTTACTGGAAGATTTAAAGGGCATTCCTATTAAGGCTGGATTTTATAAAGAAGAACTAAAAAAACACCGTTTTCCTAATGAATACCTAGCTGAAAAAGTGTTGAAAAGAAAGGAAAATAAAGCTCTTGTCCGCTGGCTCAAATTTCCAAAAGCTGATGACAGTTGGATTGATCAATCTGAAATTTCATAATTTATAAAACACATGGGGAAATTCGATTTTTTTCTTTTATTTGTATACCCTTGCAAGGTATTATAATTTCAGTCAGAAGTTTGCAACGCAGTGAAGGAGGCACTTCCGACCATATAATATATATATATTCTTGATCAGGATCAACAGCCGAGTCGATCTAGCCATGTCCGTCTGTCCGTCTGTCCGTTTCTACGCAAACTAGTCTCTCAGTTTTGAAACTATCTGAATGAAACTTTGTAGTTAGCCTTCTATATACTCCCACTCGTATATATGTCGGAACCGGTCGGATCGGACGACTATATCATATAGCTGCCATGGGAATGATCGGAACATTTTTACAAAAAAAATTTTAACATTTTAAGTTTTCAATAGAATTGGATCAAATTTAAAATATAGCCATTTTATCAAACTGTTCAATTTTGTGTAAAATTTTATGAAAATCGGACTACTATATCATAAAGCTCCCATAGTACATAATACAATAATACAATACAATAATAGTACAAAGTACAAATCTGTGAATATAAAGCTGCAAATATAATATGTATAGGTGAATGAAATTAAAGCAGGTATTACTTTATTGTTTTTAAACACATATATATATAATTTATATGGTATGGATTCCTATTCATAGAAGTTCTATCTGCAAGGGTATATAAACTTCGGCGTGCCGAAGTTAGCTTCCTTTCTTGTTGGAATTAATTTAAAGTTATCACTTAAGTATTTTATACATCATCCAAAATAGTCATACTACTCATAATTTCATTTTCAATAGTTTTATAGTGCCCTATTGCTAAAGTTGAAACTCCATCATCACATATAACCCTCTTATCATCTTTATTATCTAATGTAATTTTCGAAATTTTAATAGTGCATATTTCATGTCCTCTAGACCTAAACATGTGCATCGTATCACATTCTTGCTGTCCTCTATATAAACAGTTTTTGCAACCCTCAAATGTTATTTTTTCTAAACAACTATGTTTAATACCTTTGTTTTTCTTTACATACTTTTGAGGTTGACTACCTACACCTTCAGATGTGTATGCATACAAACTCAGTCATCGACCTTCCATTCAATTCATTCTTAAAGGAACCTAAGCGCTTCTTGTACACTTGTACACTGTACAAAAGTGTACTGCCTAGCCAATTCATCTGAATACTCAGAGGTATCAAATTTGAACTCAACATCATCCCTAATATCTGCATACAAATCATTTGTTTTTATTGAATAAATAAATTAATCAGTATCCATATAATTTAGTTTCAGTGCATTAACAAATTTGGGTTTCATATTCGAATAATGAAAAACGTACATTTTCCATTTTGAAAGTTCTAAAACTACGAAATCTAAGTATAGCGGGTTTTCACAAACATATCGTAGCTTCTTCAACTTAATTGCATACAGTTTGTCTGTAAATTTTTATGCGCTATGAAAATTTGAACGGCTTATAAAGTCTCTTGCAGCTTCCCATTCCGTAATTAAGCGGACATCAACTCGCTTTTCATTATTTTCAAGGTATTTACCGTAAATACTATTGTTTAAAAGCTTAAAAAGTCTTTCTCAAAGGTATTTTTCGCCCTGGTCCTATGCTCTGTATTGATGTCAATATATTTTTTCAACCAAGGCTTTTATTTGAATTGGATGATTGAATGTATTTTTATACCCTTGCAGGGTATTATAATTTCAGTCAGAAATTTGCAACGCAGTGAAGGAGGCACTTCCGACCATATAAAGTATATATATTCTTGATCAGGATCAACAGCCGAGTCGATCTAGCCATGTCCGTCTGTCCTTCTGTCCTTCTGTCCGTCTGTCCGTTTCTACGCAAACTAGTCTCTCAGTTTTGGAACTGAATGAAACTTTGTAGTTAGCCTTCTATATACTCTCACTCGTATATATGTCGGAACGGGCCGGATCGAACGACTATATCATATAGCTGCCATTGAAATGATAGGAAAATTAAAAAAAAAAAAATTATAAAATTTTTAGTTTTCAACAGAATTTGATCAAATTTTAGATATAGTCGTTTCAAATTGTTCTACAATTTTTTGTAAAATTTTATGAAAATCGGACTACTATATCATATAGCTCCCATAGGAACGATCGAGAAAATAATACAATTAAAAAATATTACATTTTCAGTTTTCAACAGATTTTAATCAAATTTGAGGTATAGCCATTTTATATCAGTCTTAAATTTTGTGTCAATTTCATGAAAATCGGACGACTATATCATATAGGTGCCATACAAACGATCGTTAGATGTTGGAGCAAAAATGCAAATTTGTGACTGTAAAACTGCAATTATAATATGTATAGGTGAATGAAATGAAAGCAGGTATTACTTCATTGTTTTTTAACACAAATATATATAATTTATATTGTATGGATTCCTAGTCATCGAAGTTCTATCTGCAAGGATATATAAGCTTCGGCGTGCCGAAATTAGCTTCCTTTCTTGTTTTAATTCATGTAGTGAGTATGGAGATTCTAAGTCAACCTCTAGAATTTAACCAAACTCACTATCATCACTAATGTTTTTAACATTAAATGTATTTACATCCTCCCTTTCAAGTCATTTAAACTCACTATAGGGTAAGGCTTAAGACATGGCCCAGCCATACAAATTATTTGCATCCACATACATTAAGTATTCTGATTCTTTTGAAGAATTAAAATCTTTAAGGTACTTATGGTTTGCCTTAATATATCTATGACTAGTTTGTACTTAACCCCCTCGAATTCCACACTGTATATATCTGATCATATTGATATCAGTAAGCAATTCGAGGGTTATTTGTGTATCTGAGCTAGATCAAATGCACACTTTATATAGTATGCAAATGAATCAGGAAAATGCTTATTTATAATTTGTGATTTCTTACTTACTGATATATTCGTGAATATTTCCTGAGTTATAAGTCAATTTGAAAAGGCATTTCAGAGTGCTCTATGTAAATTGCTCCTATGTAAAGTGCATTCCAAACTTTAAACGTGTTTTTCTCAAAATGGTGTTTTAAAGTCGGTGACCAACATTTCTCGAAAACGGCTAGCCCGATTAGTCTCAAACTTTAAAACAACCTTCTTAAATATATTTTCTAGAAAATAATCGAAGATTTGTTCTTTCCAATAAATATTTAATTTTTTTTTAACAATTTAAGAAGGAAATTTTAGCGAAAAATCTTTTTTTTTTTTTGGCGAAACTGGCATTTTGTAAAAAAAAATATTTTGCTTATTCCTTCGATTAATTACTAGATTTGACATTACTGTAACGAAATGTGTTTTTTTTTTAATTTCGGATGATCCAGTTCCGAAATATAGTGGTCACCGCAAAACGTCTTTTTTAAGAGGAGCTCCCGGAGATCAGGTGTAACTCTTTTCCAAATAAATATTTTTACCAGTTCTAACTCTTAAAATACAGTTAAAAAATACTTTAATTTGTGTTTAAGTTATGGGATCAATATGTTAAAAAGTTTTTTCAGAAAACACTCTGAAAACTTCACTTTTTTTAGCCCTCTAACTATATGTAACCCCTTAAGCATTTGTTGCAGAAGAAGCGCATTATCCTCTGCTTTCTCATTTGAGATGAGAGTAGTCTATAAAATAAAATCAAAAATTTAATTAAAATATAAATTTTTATATTTGACTTAAAATATTTTATAACATTTTTAATTTTGTTTTTATTTTTAATTAATTTATTGTATTTTTTGTTGTTGTACTAACTTTGACATATTTTTTATCCTGAAGTAATGTCCTGGTATGTTTGCAGTTGGTCCATCCACAAATATTAAGTTTATGTGGAACTCCTTTTCCACTGCGTCAGAATAAAGCGGTCCAATCACTTTATTTGAGTCTTCATTAAATACAAACACATTATGCTAATGCATAAACTTTGCGATGTGAAAATTTTAACGTCATTTAACACCACTGGAAAACTTAAACCAGTAAAACTAAGTTTTAGTGATGGAACTCACTCATTTTTGCTTTAATTTCCTCTTTATAGAAATTGAAGTATGCCATCAAATTGGATGCTGATGTAATTGACGTCATTTTACTTTAAAATGACTTCGTTTCCACGCGAGTATCATGCTCTTTTACTAGTATATATTTTTCAAACAATTCAAAATTGATTTTCGAACAAAGGGGAAGTCATCACCCGTTCAATATAAGGGATCAATGCGAGGGCTGCGTCACTAAGGAATTCATTTGGATTTCTGACTTCAGCCCCCTCATTCATAAACATATATTGGAGGATTCGTCCCTTGAACCCATCCAAAATCTGCTTTATGCTTCCAACCACAGGTCGGGTTGAAAAACTTATGGGCTTCTGTACTAATGTGGTGTTTTGCATTCCACACCCACAAGTTGATATTCTCAACAGTATTCACAGTAGATACTATTGATGGAGTTGATTGCGTTGTTGGCTTTGATGGCGTTGGTGTTGGAGGGATTCATGATGATGCTGTTTTTGATGGTGGTAGTGAAGTTGCTGTTGCTTTCGTTAATGATTTGCTTTTTACGTTGATTGTTTATATTTTAAATGTTTTGCTTTATAAATGTTTCACATTCACTTGTAAATTTTGAAATGGTTTACATTTTTTGTTTTTATAAAACACTAGCTGTACCCTGCCACGTTTCTCTGTGGCATATTGTGGTTAAGAGGGCACTTCTGAATACATCAAGGTTATGGCAAAAGCATCTTCCTGGCATAAGGTGAAGAAGGCAGTCAGAGTTGTCCCAAACTCGACTTCTTGGGTGGCATGACTTTGTTTCTTACTGAACCTGAACAAAAAAATAAAATTTGTATCTCCAATTTCTTCTTTCAATGTTTTTAATGTTTGACAGGAAATGCTTTGATTCAGCTGGCTGCCTGTAAAGGGCGCAGCAAAAGGGGCATGGGGAAACGCGAAAAAAATTGATATATTCGCAAATGCAGATAAGCTATCAATATCAAAAGTAGACAATAACCGAGCTGGAACCTCAACGCATGTTGTGTAAAAATTTGGGCTTAAACGGTTCAGAACTTTTCAAGTCTATGAAGGATGTAGACACTAACAGAGCATTTTTATATATAAAACATTTTAAACATTTTCCACGTACACTTTTTCAATTTTTTTTTTATACCCTTGCAGGGTATTATAATTTCAGCCAGAAGTTTGCAACGCAGTGAAGGAGGCAGTATATATATTCTTGATC
The DNA here is from genome assembly GCF_035046125.1 of Drosophila serrata. Lineage (NCBI taxonomy): Eukaryota > Metazoa > Arthropoda > Insecta > Diptera > Drosophilidae > Drosophila > Drosophila serrata. The sequence goes on along the minus strand of NW_028256983.1, from coordinate 68,634 downwards.
AGGATCAACAGCCGAGTCGATCTAGCCAAGTCCGTCTGTCCGTCTGTCCGTTTCTGCGAAAACTAGTCTCTGAGTTTTGAAGCTATCTGAATGAGACTTTGTAGTAAGCCTTCTATACTCGTATATATGTCGGAACGGGCCAGATCGGACGACTATGTAATATCATATAGCTGCCATAAGAATGATCGGATAATTTTTACAAAAAAAAATATTAAAACATTTTCAGTTTTCAACAGAATTTGATCAAATTTGAGATATAGCCATATTATTATACTCCACAATTTTGTGTAAAATTTTATGAAAGTCGGACTACTATATCATATAGCTCCCATAGGAACGATCGAGAAATTAATACAATTAAATTTATAAGTTTTTCAGTTTTCAGCTGATTTTTATCAAATGAGGTATAGCCATTTTATATTAGTCTTAAATTTAGTGTCAAATTTCATGAAAAACGGCCGAATATATCATATAGGTGCCATACAAGCGATCGTTTGTTGTAGAGGAAAAATGAAAACCTTTGAATGTTAAACTGCAAATATAATATGTATATGTGAATGGAATAAAAGCAGGTATTACTTCATTGTTTTTTAACATAAATATATATAATTTATATTGTATGGATTCCTAGTCATCGAAGTTCTATCTGCAAGGATATATAAGCTTCGGCGTGCCGAAGTTAGATTCCTTTCTTGTTAAATTTTGTTTAAATAAATCAAAGGCTATGAAAAATACATTTTTATCTTGGGTGGTGGGTTATGTGCGACCCCTTTTAGAGATCACCCCACCGCTTTTGTGAGAGTACGGTCAAGTGGACAACTAAATTGTGCTCATGCTTTTTCAAGATTTGATTTGCGCTAAAGTAAAAGAGATCATTTTTTTTTTGTGTGTTTCCTCACTTTTGGGTCAGTTTTCTGGGTCAGACACTTTTATCAGCGAAATGGGTTCATGAGTGAATCTTTTCCCACACCACTCCACCCTTATGTCAATGTAGTCTTTTCAAAGTTGAAGACCTGAGTTTTCATTAATGGCGTTGGAGGTTGCAACCATAACAGGGAAATTAGTGGGGTGGGATAAATGAATCAATTAGATGACTTCTTATATAAATAAAGGGGTGCAATGGGGTTAATGCCTGTTCACTTCATTGGTAGTGTTTTGATTGGAGACGGGCTGACGGTGACCTTTTCAACCCTCCCTATTCAATGCCTTGTGTGATCCCAGGTGTGCACAGACTTCTTGAACTGGTGTGAGTGGACATGTGTCATGTGACCTTTTCACCCTCCATCCCTTTTTGGGGTGTGATTCGGTCGTGGGAAGATGATTGAACGTGGATTGAACGCATTTCGATATCGTAGCCGTATTGGCTTCGTCTTCGTGGCGGTAGCGCTTCCACACACGTTTCTCACGTGTCCTCACATCAGTCAATCTGTGAGTAATTAATTTGTATTGCCCAACCCTTTTAAGGGGTGACAGGTGTCAGATAACCCTAAATTATCTAATTAATGACCCTTATTAGCGATAAAAAGATCAAAGCTGTCCCGGTTGTTAGGAATCCCATCTACTGATACAGCCCGTAATAAGACAAGCTGTGTATATTGCGTATAGCCATGGATGATGACTTCTTTGGTCGCCTGTAGCATGGCTAGAAATATTCCATATATCCTGGCACTTTTATCCCTGCAAAGGAGTCTATAGCCCAGTGAACTCTTCTAGAGGATATGAGATCGTTTGGGAAATGCTCTTCCCTGGTTGCTAGTACCTGGTGCTTGTTAGCATCGGTGACCTCTGTGGAACCTGGGAAGTGCGTGTGCATTAGTGCTGTTAGGGCCTCTTCGCTGCCCTCAGCCCACTGCCCGTTGTCGCGTTTGAGCTGAGTCTGTATGGTGGGTTGCTTTGAAAGCAACTTCCGTAGTCTAGCCGTTTCTCGGGCCGTCTCTATGTTCGAGCTAAAGACTCTCCAAGAGCTTCTTTGTGCCCTGCTTATTTCCTTCTTGTATTCCTAGTTGATTATATCATCATATGCCTACTTGGCGAGTGTGAAGAATTCTCTGAAGTTATCGCATTGGAGCGAGAGGTCCTTGTTCCACCGGGGTGGTCTGGTCCATTTCGCGCTTTTTGAAATCCGGCATGATGCGTTATATGTATCCAGTAATTCCTTTAAAAGGGTCTCTAAGGACTTTTCTACGAGAGATTATTTTAGTTAGTTAGTGTTCCGGGGGTTTCTAAAGAGAGTTTGTTTTGGAGAGTGATCGAATTCGCATTGGAACTGTATGTACCTGTGGTCTGAAAAGGATGGTCTCTCCAGGACCTTCCAATCTGATACCATTGCACTTTGTCCTGCTACGAGTGTTATATCTAGCACGTTGGACGAGGTGGGGCCTACAAAGGTGTATTCCTCCCCCACGTTTGCTATATCTAAATTAGTAGAGAGAATGTAGTCTAAAAGTGACTCACCTCTGTCGTTTATGTCGGGGCTTCCCTATTCGCGGTGGTGCGCATTGCCGTCAGCAACCACGATCAGTTGCTGGTTCTTCGGATTCTACCAGACTCCTGAGTTCTTTCGGTGGAGCTGGCCTATCTTGTGCAATGTAACAGGAAGCTACCAGTAGGCACTTCTACTTGCTTTCTAGCAAAACCACAGTCAGGTCGTCCGAGCTGTAATGAGACATAAGGTTAGCTTGAAGACCCTTCCGTACAAGAATGGCGGTTCTGTTTTTGCTTACCGCTGGTGTGTAGTACGGTTTGGGGGTTTTTAGTCCGGCGACGGCATTGACCGAGGCAGTCCATGACTCTTGGACTAGAGCTATATCGGCGGACCCTTGCTCCATTGCAATTAGGAGTTCCGCCGACGCGACCTTGCTTTTATGGAGATTGAGCTGCAGCACCCTTAGGGACATGGGTATCGGGCTCAACTATACTCCTCCTCTTCGGACTCATCCAGCATCAGTTCCTGGGAGGCGTCGACAATGGTTTCCAGACCTAGGCCTTTCTCCACCTCGCCTGCCTTCAGGGTGTGGTCATCCTTATCCCCGGGATGGTGTTTTTTGAGGCGCAGGTATACGCTACCCATGCCCCACGCCATCTTCCCGTATCTGGGATACAGGATGTCCTCTGCCTCCTTATTAACCTGGGGGACTGCGCATTGGCCCCCCCTCTTTGGGTAACGGGTTCGTGATGTGCAGTACCTTCCAGTCTGCGGTTGGAATGTCGAGATTCTGACGCTGCACCAGCTTAAGCGCTCGGTCCCCTTGTATAGCAATGGGGAAGAGTACCTTCGCTTTTGGGATGGATGGGACTAGTTCCCAGTCCACCACCTCCAGCTTGGCCTCGTCCCAAAACGCTTCCATTTGGCCGACCGTTTGCGTCAGCCACTTTATCGTCGGGTCATCCATACACTTTTAGATTTTGACCCCATTTAGCCACCCGGCACCGTCGAATGTGGGCATGGGCCCTAAAGGGTCTTCCTCCATCCGTGTAACCAATGACTCAACGAGCCGAGCATGCACTGTCTTCCACCGCGCCTCGGTCATCTTCTCATCGCTCCTGTCAATGAGTGCCACGATCTAGTGTCGTTTGGTCACCTCACTGGCCTTCGCGATTTTTTCTTCCTTTTGGTTTATCGTGCTTCCTTGGGCACGCGTTGCCGCTTCCTCGCCAGAGTGTCCTTTATGGCGCTCTCGGCGGAGCGTTGCCGTTTGGTGGCAAGCATCTCCTCCAACTTGTTGGAGTTGATGCCATATTAGGAAGCTTAGCGAAGTGCAGCCTGCTCTCTTCGATCCTTTTCCCAGTTGAGCTTTACCTTCTCTTTTTCGGATACGGCAGCTTTTGTCCTGAGAAGGCTTTGGATTAGAAGGGCAGCTTTATACTCCGCTTTAGCCTTCTTCCCCTCGTTTGAACGGCTATTGCCCAGCCGGCTCTCTCGAGGAGGGTTCAGCTGGAGGATTTTTGCCTACCATACCGCTCGATTAAGTATGTACAGTTTTAATGTTATATGATGGGCTTAAAGGCTAGATTTTACAGGTACGGTTGGCTTTGTGGAGGAATGAGAGGATTTTCATAGAATTTTCTGTTGTTGTGTTTGTAAGGTGAAGGATGTGGTTGTGTTGGGAAAGTGCAGTGCAGTCGATTAATATGTATTGTATGTCTATTGTGGCAGTATTGCATAAGGGGCAAGTTTTTTTTCCATATATGGGCGTTTGTAAGTTCTATCACTAAGCACGAAATACATAGAGGAATCAAACAGTACCAAAAAATACTATCACAAAAACGGCTGAGACTGGAACCCCAGAGCACCCGAACAATATGTCTAGAACCCCAGAGTGCCTTCGGCTTTTTCGAGTTCGAAGCAGTCGTTCGAAACCGAGCACAACAAGAATTCACTTTTCAGTGGCAGATCGGCTGTGTAAGGATGAGCAGGGGTGCGTTTCTTTGCGCTGTGCTCTCGTTTCTGTGTATATGTGTATATGTGTACAAGCGCTCGCACGTTTGTATGCGTGTGCAAATTTCTGTTCGCAGTCTTTTTCATAGGTTTCGGACGGCCACAGCCAGTGGGCCGAAGCGGCGACTCACTTGCTTATGACGTCACAGCAATACTTAGCGGCTAGCGCTTGCATTGGGGGACAAATTATTTCAGTTATCTAACTATAATTACCACTTATTTTAATTTAATTTTTTTTTGTCTGACAATATATTTCCCAAAAGGCATTTTGTTGATGAATCATCGATGAATTGTTGATGAATGATCGATGAATTGTTGATGAATCATCGTTGAATTGGTAACAGCCCATGTTAAATTCATCAACAGTTTATATAACCTGTCATCGATGAATCATCAACAGCACCCCCTTGACTGTTGAGGAATTACTGATGACAGGTACTACAGGGTATGTTGTTGTTGTCTATGCAAGTGATTTGCTCGTGTCACTTTTTGTTTTGTTTTGATTATGCTTACATACATATGTCAATATCTATGTATGTATGTACATACACTGCGCGTCATCAGATTAGCACCCCCTGAACATTCTCGGGTAATGCCCAATATTATCCAAGCTATCAAGGCTAAAGCCATAAAACATTTTTTGACGATACTTTTAATAATATTCTTCAAAATAAGATAAGGTACATAATGACAAGTATAACAATTTTTTATTTTATTCATTTGAAAAGAAAATGTATACCAAAAATATGAATTTAATTTTGCGTCATCAGATTAGCGCCTGTAAATTCAAATTTAGTTATCTCGCGTAATTTTTGGCGTACAGTTGTGACATTTTTTGTGCTGATTAATTGAATAATTGTTTATAAACTAAGGATCAAAATGGGTAAAGGAACTGTCCTATCTTTGTAGCACTTGCTCGGTATAAGATACTTTTTATTAGCGCCATCTGTTGGTCGATCGTATGTCGAAAGGCGGCTTTGCCAGTGCAGCAAGCGTAGGTCGGATAGGGCACGGAAGATCGGGTGAGAGAGCAACAGAGGCATTTGTCAACGGTCTCCCCGTTTCCCCACTTTCACATTGGGTTACCGCCACTTTTCCGGCGTCATCTTCCAGCATTCCATTTTTGGCTGCTGAAGTGTAGTGACTCCTATATTTGGCGACTGGCGACAAAACTTCGAAAAAGTATTCGCGAGTGTTCAAAGTGCCGAATACAGTTTTGGATATTGGCCACTGAGCCGCGAATAGAAAGGTGTTCCTTCTTTTGAAATAAGTTTCACTCCGGATTTGTTTTTATGAACCGATTGGTTCGGCTTGTCTTTTATTAATTGTTTTATTGAATCTTAGACTAAGGCTTGCTAGCTGCCGGCGCAGCGGCAGAGCAGCCGTTTTACATTATACATAAGTAAAGTATATGTCGATTCATGGTCGCGTTCCATTTTCGAGCGGAGTGAGTTTCGACTTTCCTGGCTGACGATCGCTGAAGACTGCCCGATCGTTCTGCCTAAGAACTGCCTTCGAACCACACACGGCGACAGCGACGCGACGCTGCCGCCTCGCTATAACGATTCCTGTGAAAAAGGGAACTAACAGCGCAGCTGTGTCGCGCCACAACGAACTAAGAGGACCAATCATAGAATAGAACCAAGAATGCCAAAGTTCCGCGTAAGACAAACTTTCCAGGAACTAGCATTCTGCATACGCTGGTATACGAATGGTATATCCATTCGCCGACACGGCCATACTGACTCTAACACGACCTCGTGTATAAGTAACTGAACGTTTCTCTTTTGCCCCCTTTTCATTAATTTAAACAAATATTTCGAGTAATCCTATTTACTTTTCTAAACTAATGTCAACTTATCAAAATAGTATCAAACTTTCTTAAAACAAACTTTAGGATAAACATTACCATTCTGTTTGGGTTTCTTTAATACTTCAGGTCTTCAAAAATTATGTTTCATGTTCACACATACAGACTTCTTCTTTTCTTTTTCTTTAATCCAATTCTTTAACTCAATTCAATATTCCAAATATTTAATGCACCACACGCCATGATCAAAACAAACATCAGCTTATTTTGCACTTGTGCTTACATTAATATTACATTATCTCATTATCGTCCACTCAGGCCACGATACTGTCTCTTTACATTCTCTTTTCAAACATTTCATTTTTGTGCTTACATTACACCATCCAAGTACTCTGCCATTTCCTTTGGCCAGCAGTACAATATATCTTTGCCACCCTTATTGGGGCACTTCTCTTTCATCAATTACTTCAACATTTTCAACATTCTCAATATTCTCATTATTTTCATTATTATAGTCATCAAACACATTCAGCTCTTCGGGTACTTCCCCTTCTGGTAACTTTCTTAAATCTTCATGCGCATACTTATAAGTTCGTTTACTGGTTAATGACTTTAAAACGTACCTGTCACCCTCTAATACCTCTGTTATTTCGAAAGGCCCCTTGAATTTTGTATTCAACTTGGTTTGATGCTTTTTCTCGTTTTTTTGTAAAACAAAATCTCCAACATTGTGTCTACGTACTTTCGCCTTACTTTTATCAAACCGTTCTTTATCATACACTGCTGTAGATACAACATTCTTTTCAGCTTGCGCTCTCACGTTTGACAGGTTAACTTCGTTTTCTATGTCACAAGGTGGAAGTAATCCTAACGGCCTTGATACTTTTCCCAATAACATTTCTAAAGGACTTGGTCACTCGGTTAGTTGTACAATTAATTGCTAACTGCACCTCTCCTAGCACATCCTGCCAAGACTGTATTCCCGTTTCAGTCGCCGTTAACATATTTTTCAACGCGCTTATTGTTCGTTCCACTTGGCCATTAGCTCGACTAGCACCGGTGGCAATCAAATGCAAATTTATTTTCTGATCAGAACAAAATTGACTAAACTTTGCTCCTGTAAAACACCTTCCCTGGTCGGCTATTATTCGGTTTGGTACTCCAAACGAAACAGCGGACTTTACAGCTTCTATGCAACTGTCGCTGTCTAGTTTAAGAGTATGACTACGATAGACATACTTGGTAAACGCGTCAACTTGAACAATAATATACTCCTTCTGGTCACTTTTGCCACTTAATTTCCCTGTTATGTCGATGTGGATAGTATGCCAAGTAATATTTACTTTTGGGATTGGATGCAGTTCAGCTTGAATTTTTCTTGAACGTGATTTCGACATTTTGCAAGTGATGCAATTCTCTACAAATTTCTTAATGTATTTTGATATATTATCAAGCAAATAAAAATCGTAAACTTTATCAAGTGTCTTTTCGAAACCTAAAAGCATAATTGACTCATGGACTTCGTTTATGACGGACCATCTAAAAGCACGCGGCACCACCGGTAAACAACGAGTTCTGCCATTTCTCTGAATTTTTCGGTGGAGAATTTCTGCCCTTAGTTCATAAGTTTTCGCAATATCTTCAGCAAGAGAAAAGTCTTTTAATTTGTTTACTATTTCCGCTATATCTGAGTCTCGACGTTGTTCAGCAATTAGCCAATTACTTGAAATTTCAGCCAAGTTAACTCTCTTCTCTTCAACTACTTTTACAGCAAAGGTGCGATAGGGTTTCTCGACAAAAAGTCAACATGTGCCATTCTTTTCCCTGTAAATGACTGCAAAAAGGCCCACCATCGCTGTGCTCTAGGAGTCAAATCTTGCTTATTTCTTGACGCCTTCAATGAGTTACAGTCGGTAAAAACTGTAAAGTTCCTGTCCAACAAATAATGTCGAAAATGTTTAATGGAGTTTACGACCGCTAAGGTTTCTAACTCATACGAGTTATATCTTGACTCTGCAGGTGAAGTTGTTTTGCTAAAATATTCTATTTCCTGGGGTTTGTTATTAATTCTGTGTAATAAAATTGCATCGTAGCCACTGCAATTTGCATCTGTATGCAGTTCAATTGGATAATTTGGGTCAAAAATAACAAGAGCTGGCTCATCAGTAAGTATAGAAATAACCTTCTTCCGTATCTGCTCATGTTCTGCTTTCCAATTAAATTTATTTTTCTCAGAAGTTAAGAAATATAACGGTTTCATTAACTGCGAAAACCCCTAATAAACTGCCGGAAATACGATGCTAATTCAATAAATTGTCTAAGTGATGTTACAGATTGTGGAGGCATAAGGGCTGTTAACGCTACAATTTTCTGAGGGTTTGGACGAATTCTCCAGCACTGACACTTAAGCCTAAATATTGCACCGATGTTTTCAGGAAGGAACACTTTGTAATATTAAACGAAAATCCAGCCTCTGTCAGAACATTTAAAACAATCTCCAATCTTTCAAAAGCTTCCTCTAATGTTGTGGTAGTTGTCATAATATCATCCATATACACGATAACATAAGAATTCGACAAAATCCCCTAGCGCCTGGATTACTAATTGTTGAAAAACAGAAGGCGCATTTCTAAGCCCGAATGGCATAGACACAAATTCATACTGACCATCTAGCGTCACAAACGCTGTGTACTCTGTAGAATCAGCATCCATAGGAATTTGGTAGTATCCACTGGTCATATCTAGACACGTAAAATAATTAACTCCTCGAAGTCTATTTATTTGATCATATATAAGTGGCAGCGGATATTTATCAGCCACTGTGTTTGAATTTAGCTCTCTATAGTCAACGCAGAGTCTGTCCGAACCATTTTTCTTTTTAACTAACAGTATAGGGCTTGCATAAGGTGAACAGCTTGGCCTTATTATTACACCTCAACAGCTCCTCAATTTTGCCTCGAACTAAATCGCTCGCATGGACTTAATCGGTATGGCCTTCTCTGAACAGTTTTACTAGGATCGATCAATCTAATTTTCATTTCACCTATTTTAACTTTAGTGCATGGATTTCCTTTGAGAAAACAATTTGAGTACTTTGCCAAAAATGAATTTAGTTTTATTTTATTTTCTCTGTCAAGTTCTGTATCAATATCAGCTAGCTCACAAATTAATTACTTTGGCTCTTGAAATCGTAAATTTGTCTAATGAAATGGCAATATCAAAACCCTGTTTTAGTATTTCACGTCCAATAACGATATTGTTTTGCATGTGATCATCGCCTATTACATAAAACAAAATTTCAATATAATTAATAATATAATAATATTCGATGATGACACGCCATGGTCCAACTAATGCATTAGGTTGAGGACCCGATCCCACTTCTGATGTCGATTCATGGTCGCGTTCCATTTTCGAGCGGAGTGAGTTTCGACTTTCCTGGCTGACGATCGCTGAAGACTGCCCGATCGTTCTGCCTAAGAACTGCCTTCGAACCACACACGGCGACAGCGACGCGACGCTGCAGCCTCGCTATAACGATTCCTGTGAAAAAGGGAACTAACAGCGCAGCTGTGACGCGCCACAACGAACTAAGAGGACCAATCATAGAATAGAACCAAGAATGCCAAAGTTCCGCGTAAGACAAACTTTCCAGGAACTAGCATTCTGCATACGCTGGTATACGAATGGTATATTCATTCGCCGAAATATACAGTTTGTCAAGTAATTCTTTGCAAAACGAAAAATCCCTCACAATTTTGGGTTTAAACTGAAAATTTATTGACAAATACAAGAATTTTTAAAAATTTTCTTTTATAATATTATTAGGATAACTTTAATCTATAAATATAAAAAACAAAACTTAAATATTTTATCTTAAAACATAGTAAAAAATAGCAATAACAAAAACATTGCAATTCGTATGCTGTCAATTAATTCTTTGCAAAATGCAAACAGGAGTTGAAGAGGTTCCTAGAATTAAGCAACGCAAAGCTAATTCTGAGGAAAATTAACGCTTGCCACTTCTTAGTGGTCTTTACTTTTATATTCTTGAAAGATTTCGTTGGAAAAAGTTCGTGTTTGATCGAGTCCAGAATTTAAATCATGCCCGGCAAACGTATTGACGATAATAACATAGAATTGGTTTACTTTAACCATTATAAAGGGTAATCGGCGTCGGAACATTCCGAAATTTTTGATATTAAGTTAGGAACAATGTATAAAATAATTAAACGGTCTAAAAACAAAAATAGACTTGACCTGTACAATTCTACAGGCAGATTACCAAAAGCTCTCCAAACGCGACCATTATAAAATTTCGAAACAAATTGATAAAAACCCGCCAACAACCCTCAGAAAGTTGGCTTTGGACTTAAAAAATTATTGCAGAAAAACAGGTTGCCATGAGACTGTGAGGAAAGTCCTGAATCTCCACAAATACTCCTCACACATTGCCAGGAAGAAACCAATGCTTTCAGCTATAAATATTGAATGGCGGTTTAATTTCTCTATCGGCCACGTTAACCAGCCTCCTGAGTATGGGGATGAAGTTTTTTTTTGTGACGAGACTAAAATAATACTATACACTCATGGATGACCCAATAAAGTTTGGAGGAAACCAAACACAGGTGTCCAGCCGAAGAATATCATACCAACATTCAAAGTTGGCAAGTTTTCTGTGATGATAAGGGGGGTGCATATCATCCAAAGGAGTTGGTGAGCTGCGGATTTTTAATGATATAATGACGAAGGAGTTTTATTTGGACATCCTTAAAAAGGAATTGACCAGAAGCGCGGAGAAATTTGGTCTGCATGACGTAACTTGTCCAAAAAGAAATAAATATTAACTGCACCAGGAAAACAAACTCCAGTTCAAATCGCAGCTGTGCAGGACCTGGCTCCTGTTAATTGCAAAAAAGTCATTGACACTCCTGCGGAAAGCCCAGATATAAATATAAATAGAACATTTTTGGGATTTTTTGGAAAAGAAAGTGACTAAACGGACTCCAACAAATAAAAAGGGTTTAATTAAAGTAATAGAGGAGAAATGGGAGAAAATTCCAGAATATTACGACTTGAAAGGGCTAATAATGCCAATGTCGCGACGCCTCCATGCTGTAATTGATGCAAATGGACTCCATATAAAATATTAACGCCGCAGCTATTATAATTTTTAGGTTATCCTTGGTTAACTATAACGTCTTTGCAAATTGCAAAGAATTAATTGACAGCATACGAATTGCAATGTTTTTGTTTTTGTTATTTTTTACTATGTTTTAAGATAAAATATTTAAGTTTTTTTTTTTTATATCTATAGATTAAAGTTATCCTAATAATATTATAAAAGAAAATTTTTAAAAATTCTTGTATTTGTCAAAAATTTTTCAGTTTAAACCCAAAATTGTGAGGGATTTTTCGTTTTGCAAAGAATTACTTGACAAACTGTATATTATATATAAGTAGAGTAAAGTATGCGAAGTCAAATGAGAGAGTCGCGCATGCATATACATATGTACACATACATATGTATATGAGCGGTCAGCGTGGGAACTATGCTGACTCGGCTCTTATGCGATTAATGCATTAAGTGCATCTCGTATTACGTTTGCACTTGAAACGTATTTAGGTACTTGGCACGCTGTCGATGAGTGACAAAGGCAATGCCCTTTTGTATATTTATGTTGTGCAATATGAACTCATATATGTATGTATGCATACACTACTCTACATGTTACTTATTACACTATAAAACAGTACAGATAGGGAAGAAGAATTTTAAAGGCTGCAATTTGTACCGCTTGATGGCCCGAGGGGAGGAGAGGGGCAGGCAACGCAACGACGCCGGCGCAGCTTCTTGGATTCGTTTAAACGCCTGGATCTGAGTTCTAGGAGGAGGACTTCCCCGTCGCCCCGCTCAGCAGAGCTGGGGAAAATATTCTTTTTTTATATAATTTTATGGGGTTGAAGCATAATTAATCGCCGAATGCGGTAGAACGACCTTTGTCCCCTTGGCGAGCAGCTCCAGAGAGCACACTTAGGCAAGAGAATTCGGTAGCAGTCGTACGAGCTTTTATGCCAGAGTCGGTGTAGGCGTAGGCTTCGGCAAAGCATTGCAATTAGTTTGATGTAATTCTTTCGGGCGTTTTGAACTCGCCGCCGCAATGCGATCCCGGCCAAAGTACATTTAATTCGAGCCCCATGCCTCATCGCGACGAACAATTGTAAAGAAAAAGGGAATTTTCGACCCCCATTTTGTTCCAGTGTCAGTGAAGAAAATATGGAAGGCATCGAAAAACTATAGCCAGTTTTCTTAAAAATAAACAAGGCTATGGTAAAAATATGAAAGGCGGTAACAACAGAGTTCTTTCCGAAGCTGACATTCGGTTTATAGGTAGACATGCGTCTAATTCACACGACTCTTCTAACAAAATTAAAGAAAAAAGCGGTGTGGAAGCTAGCAAGTCCACGGTATTACGAGAGTCATAAAAAAAAGCAGAACACTTGAAGAGACTAAAACTAAAAAAAAACACACAACTAAATAAGTTACGAAAGGAAATGCGCATAAATTTTGCTCGCTCGCATATGACATGGTCGAAGGAGTGGCGCTTTGTAGTCTTTTCCGATGAAAAAAAATTAATTTAGAAGGCCCTGACGGCTAAAATTATTATTTCCATGACTTGCGTAAAGAAAAGCATATTTTATATCGTTTACATAGCCGGGTAGGTGGCGTAATGGTATGGGGAGCCATATCCTATTATGGCACCTATGAGTTACAATTTCTCACCCCGAAAATGAACGCCGTGGCGTATAATAATCTTTTACATGACATGAAGTTGCGGACGTATTTTATTATGAAGTTTGAGTCCTTTGCCCCTTTTGACCATAGGACTCCGAGTGTGCTGCCTATTTCGGTTGGATCTACTGTAGCTGTTTGAGTTCTGATGTTGTGGATGCTATGTATGCGTCTTGTTGGGTACATTCCACAGAGCCGTTTGATGTTTGCCTACATTTTTGGTGGGTCGGAGTTTAGATGGATTTTAGATGTGAATTTTGTGATCGAGGATTTTTTGGCATCCCTAGTGGATCTTCTGAAAATGGCATTAGCTTTTTTGTATTCGATAATATTTTCGATGTTGATGTTGTTTTTTAGGGTTCTCCATTTAAGGCTTTTATTTTTTTTAGGAGTGCAAGGTTACTTGACAAACTGGCATTACTTTCATCTCTCCAAGTGAACGGAAATGTTTTTTTCTTGCGCTCTCGTTTTGTGTTAAAGTTTGAATCTAACCACCGGGGTTAACTTAAATTTTAAAATTTGTGTTTAAAACTTCCCGTTCACTTCGCGTGTGCATGCAGCTATCCTAATTTGTGTATATAATTGCTTTTATTTTCCAATTTAGTTGTGCTACTGGTGCTAGCTTTTGCATATTTTGCATTCCTTTTTGGGCCTTCTTCGTCCAGCTTTTGTTTGCGCCGTCACAACAGCTAAACGTTTTTGCTATCTACTTATCTCCCACGCTCTCCCACTCTTGTTTTTTTTTTTTCCAAGTACAACTACAGTGGTAAGTCCTCATAATGTCCGGAAATCTTGTCTGTTTCGTCAAAACCTGCAAAAAGGCAATTGCTGCAGGTGACCTTACAATCGGCTGCTGGCTGTGCGACAACGTCATGCACGCCAAGTGTATTGGAGTTGCAGCTCGGACGGTGGACGATGTAAGAAAAAACATCGGCCTGCGTTACTATTGTGAGGCCTGTCGCGATGTAGAAAGGGAGATGATGTCTTTCATGCGGCAAACCAAAAGCGGTTTTAAGGGCATTTTAACGAGTTTTCGTAAAACTCTTGATATATTCTTGGCGCTGGACACCCAATTTAATAGCCTAACGCTATTAAATGAATCTCCTAGGCGCAAAAAAACCGTTATTGGTAGGCATCATGTAGACGGACCTCAACTACCTGCAACAGGCTCTTAGCAGCAGCCTCCCACGGCACAGCCCTCGACCTCAGCATTAATTCCAAGAGTGCTGAGATCGAGCGCTAGAAAAGATTCGGTACCCGAATGTGCAGCGGGAGTGGCCGTACCGCCGGTGATTTCTGTTTTGTCCCCTGGGGGGTCGCAAATATTGACCCCTCAAAGTCCCGTGTTTAACGAATTATCTGCCCAGGGTGTTAGGCCCGGAATACCGGCCGACAATGGCACGGCAGATAACCAATCTGCCCAGCCAAAAGCCCTTATCCCTTATCCTTCCACCGACGAGACATAATTTTGTCTCGCGACTCTCCCCTGACCAAACATCTGAAGATGTTCTCGCATTTATACAAGGCAAAACCAGAGCCGAAAAAATTAAGATAAAGGTGGAAAAGTTCAACTTTTCTTACGCAAGGGACATTTCATCTTTCAAAATAAATGTCCCTAACGACCTCTTTAACACAATTTTCTCTAACAACTGCTGGCCAGAGAACATCGTTATTAAGCAGTTCAAGGCGAAGAAAAAGAAAAACCGGCCTGTAGGAATAACTCTTCCCAGGCCTGATCATACCCCTGCGCCTTCTACGTCTTCCAATCCCGACCCAAAAAACTTACCTAATCCCTAGGTATTTCCTATCAGAATGCAAGAGGCTTACGTAGTAAGCTTCCTAACTTGTATTTAATAGCCTTTCGTTTGCATCTCAGATTATTGTGCTCACAGAAACCTGGTTAAAGCCGGAGATTCTGAGCTCCGAAGTCTTTCCAGCTGTGTTCACAGTATATCGGCTAGATCGCCCTATCAGACGCGAGGGTGGAATTCTCATAGCGGTGGACTCCTCACTCACGTCAGAATTATTAACCTTCAAGGAATGCAACGATGTTGAATTCCTCTGTGTGAAGCTATCTATCAAAGGTAGCTCAATTTTTATTACCTGTTCCTACATACCTCCACTGTCGGAACTTCCTATTTATTGGAATCACGTTTCCGCTATTCAGATGGTTTCCAGTAGACTTTTGGATAGAGACCAGTTGGTAGTCCTAGGAGATTTTTATATCCCTAGTGCTATTTGGTGCTCAAATAATTCCACCGATACTCTCCATACACCTACACAACATGACTTTATTGCTGGCTTGTTCGACATTTCGCTGTCTCAAGTCAACCATGTCAGAAATTCCTTACAGCGCTTGCTTGATCTTTGCTTCGCCTCTGATCCTGCGAGAGTCAGTTTAGCAAGAGTGGCGCCTCTGACGCAGCCCGAAGATCCTTATCATCCAACTTTCGATGTGACTCTTGATATTGGGTGTGACGTACAGAATATTTCTGACTGTCCAGCCAATAAAGTCCTGTGTTTTCGCAAAACGGACTTTGAACGACTGAATAATTTTATGAACGAGTTCAACTGGTCCGATCTATACATGTGCACTGACATGGCAGTTGCCGTGGATATTTTTTACAGTGCCACGAATTCATTTTTTACTGAATGTGTTCCGTTATATTATCCGCCAAGCACGAATAAGCCGCCGTGGTTTACTAAAGAGTTGAGCCGACTTAAAAATAAAAAATCTAGACTGTATGCAAAATTTAAATTTACCGGTTCCCAATCTGCCCATCTTATCTATCATCTTATTTATCAGCTCGGTCAAACTTTACCGTGCTGAACGCGCAGTGTTATAAAAACTATTTAACTCGTTGTAGGGTCCAGTTCTCACAGGACCCAAGACAGTTTTATATAACACAAAACGTAAGCCAAAAACAAATCCTTCCTCGCTTTCATTTGAAAATACTACCGCAAATAATAATCAGGCAATAGCCGATCTATTTTCGCAGTTTTTTCAAACAACCTATTCAAACTCTTCGTATTTACATCAGACTTATTCTTACGACATACCCAAATCAAACTTAATTTTATGTCCTAGCCTAAACGAAAGCTCTCTCCTTATAGATCTTCATTGTGTCAAGCCAGTTTATTCGCCAGGTCCTGACGGAATTCCTGGCTGTGTGCTCAGGTATTGTGCAGACGCCATGTGCTATCCCCTTCTGAAATTGTTCACCTTATCCTTAGAAACCTCCCACCTTCCCATTATTTGGAAGGAATCTTTTATTATTCCTTTCCACAAAAAAGGTCGCAAATAGAATGACGTTGCCTGCCAGTAGGATTTACAAACAGATCTCAATAATTTTCAAATTTGGTGCCGTATAATCTTATAAAACTTAAATGGCACGAAATGCAAGCTTATGACATGAGCTCGTGTCGTTCCTAAGCTTGCTACTTACACGCTGAACTGCTGCTCTTTGGAAAGAATTAATTCTGTTGACGATTTGGGCGTCCGCTTGGACCCAAAACTTGACTTTATTGGTCATATTTCGTCTATGGTGAATAGAGCCAGGGGTGTGCTTGGATTTATTAAACGGTGGTCAAAGGAATTCAATGGACCCTATGTTACTAAATCCTTCTATACTTCTTTAGTTCGTCCTATCCTAGAATATGCATGCTGGCGTTTGGAGCCCTCAGTATGGCGTCTATAGTAAACGCATTGAGTCGGTTCAAAAGAACTTTTTACTTTTCGCTCTACGCTGTTTAAATTGCGATGCAAACCAAAGATTATATTCCTACTCTAGTAGACTCCTATTAATAAACTTGCCGTCCTTAGCCAATCGTAGAACGATGCTAGGGATAATCTTTATTTTTAACCTTATCCATGGTGATGTGGAAAGTGCTGACTTGTTGAGTCAGCTTAATTTCCATGTACCATGTAGAACCACTAGATCCTATATCCCATTAGTGTTGCGCCACTGTAGGACCTCCTTTGAACTGCATGAACCTTTTAGAGTGTTATGTGCAAATTATAATGATTTGTACACACTAATCTCTAACGAAGACACCCTTCCCAAAATTAAATCTTTAATAATAACACACTTAGCAAACATGCAAGCAAACTATTCCTTCCAAATAATGGGAAAGTGGGAGCTTTCTAAGGATAAGGTAAACAATTTTAGAAGGGGATAGCACATTGCGTCAGCACAATACCTGAGCACACAACCAAGAATTCCGTTGGGACCTGGCGAATAAACTGGCTTGACACGATGAAGATCTAAAAGAAGAGAGCTTTTGTTTAGGCTAGAACAAAAAATTTAGTTCGATTTGGGTATAGCGTAAGAATAAGTCTGGTGTATTTTATTTATTTTATTTTATTTTGTACACTGTAGGCAGAAGTTACAAACTTAGGCTACAGGGATCGGCCATAACAGCGGAGATTTTCGGCCGGAATAAGGTTTACATGATTTGGGTAAATAAATATAGAGGGTTCTTATAAATGTATTAACAGTTAATTGCACATGGATTAATTACAAGTAACAAATGACAGATATTTTATGAGGAAAGTGATTGGTTTATATACGGTGTAAAAGATTTGCTGATTTAAGGAAATTAAGAATTAACTGGATGTTTGCAAAATTAGGGTTGAATAACTGATCGGTAAGTTTAATGTTTGGAAAGTTTGATCTATGTGTTTGAAGGGCTGGACAGTCGTTAAGGATGTGGGAGATTGATATCTTTTCGTTGGTACAGAGCTGGCACTGATCGTTTGGTGGTTGTGAAAAGCGATGTTCGTGGGTGAGCCTGGTGTGGCCGAGTCGAAGACGGATTATTTTAGTGATCTCTCTTCTAGGTAGGTTGAAGGTTTGTATGTAGTCAGCTATGCTTAGGGCATCTGGGTTAATTTGTTAATACCACTGCGATGATTTCTGCAATATTTTAGGCTTAAGTTTTAGCGTGTCGATTTTTATTTGTTTGTTGATGTCTCCACGGTTAACATTTGGTATTGTTAATAGTGGAGCGTTGGTCGCTTCTTTCGCTGCTGTATCGGCTTTATCGTTGCCTTTGATTCCGACGTGGCTGGGGACCCATAAGTCTGGTGTAAATTCTAAGAGTTTGAATAAGTTGTTTGAAAAAACAGCGAAAATAGATCGGCTACTGGCTGATCATTATTAGCGGTAGTATTTTTAAATGAAAGCGAGGAAGGATTTGTTTTAGGCTTACGTTTAGTGTTAACAAAATTATAAAACTGTTTTGGGTGCTTTGAGAACTCGGCCCTACAACGAGCTAAATAGTTTTTATAACACTCCGCGTTCAGCACGGTAAAGTTTGACCGAGCTGATAAGGGCATATTGAGAACCAGTGAATTTAAATTTAGCAAACAGCCAAGATTTTTTATTTTTAAATCGGCTCAACTCTTTAATAAACCACGGAGGTTTATTCGACCTTGGCGGATAGTTTAACGGAACACATTCAGTAAAAAATGAATTCATGGCGTTGTAAAAAATTTCCACGGCAACTGCCATGTCAGTGCACCAATTGAACTCGTTTATAAAATTATTCAGCCGTTCAAAGTCTGTCTTGCGAAAACAATGAACTTTTTTGGCTGGATGGTCAGATATATTCTAAGTCAGACCCAATAGTCACATCGAAAGTAGATTGATATGATGATGATCTTCGGGCTGCTTCAGAGGCGCTTCCCTAGCCAAACTGACTCTCGCAGGATCAGAGACGAAACTCCACCCCCGCTTCTGATAGGGCGATCTAGCCGATAAATTGTGAACACAGCTGGATAAACTTCGCAGTTCACAATCTTCGGCTTTAACCAGGTTTCTGTGTGCACAATAATCTGAGATGCAAACGAAGATCTATCATACATACAAGTTAGGAAGCTTACTACGTAAGCTTCTTGCATTCTGATAGGAAATACCTGGGGAGTGGGTTAGTTTTTTTGCGTCGGGATTGGAAGACGTAGAAAGCGCAGTGGTCTGATCAGGTCTGGGAAGAGTTATTCCTACAGGCCGCTTTTTTTTCGTTTCGTTAGCAAATTGTGTTAAGAGCTCGTTAGAGACATTTATTTTAAAAGATGAAATAACCGTAGCGTAAGAAAATGTAAACTTTTCACCTTAATCTTTATTTTATCGGCTCTGGTGTTGCCTTGTTTAAAGGCGAGAACATGGTAGGCAGGTTACAGTGGGGAGGCCCAATTGCTGGGGCCTCCAATTAGAGCTAAGCTCCTCTTTTGCTGTTGTTGTTCACTATCAGTACCACCCAGAGTCAGTAAGGAGACCTAGGATTGCTGAAACTTTCCTATACTTCCCAGTGACTCCATCTGGTAGGCACCAAAGTGGCGGAGTCTGATGTGGTTTAGCGCTGGGCAGAAGCAGAGCAGATGTTCCGGTGTCTCTTGCTCTGTAGTTTGCTTACAGCTTCTACAGATTGCGTTGTATGGCAGTCCCTTGACCTTCTGCGATCGCTCTTACTTTGCCATTCTTTATTAGCTATCTGCACGGGCTAGTTCGTCTCCCTTCTCATTTCCTGGGATCTCGTTGTGTCCCAGTACCCATGTTACTTGTACCTTATTTTTGTCAGCAAGTCTATTAAGGGCCTTCTTGCATTCTGCTACTAATCGTGAGTTGTACCTAGTCCGCAGGTTTGTGCCCATTTATTTAATCGACCTAGCGCACCCATCATTATTTCGCAAATAACTTCAGGGTATGGTCCT
Source organism: Drosophila serrata (assembly GCF_035046125.1). NCBI lineage: Eukaryota > Metazoa > Arthropoda > Insecta > Diptera > Drosophilidae > Drosophila > Drosophila serrata. The sequence goes on along the minus strand of NW_028256983.1, from coordinate 48,881 downwards.
GATGCTAGCAGTACTACGTCGTCTGCGTATGCAACTGCTTTAACTCCACCCGTATTGAGATCTGTCAATATGGCGTTCATACTTGTGAGCCAGAGTAGGGGCGATAATACCCCGCCCTGAGGTGTGCCTCTCTTCACAGTCCACGTGAGGTGAGTGCCACTCAGTTCGGCTGTGATCGTCCTGCTCTTTAGCATGACCCCGATCCACGCTCTGATGCGTCTCTCAATACCTAACAAGTTGAGGGAGCCCAGGATAGAGTCGGGGCTCACGTAATTGAACGCGCCTTCGATGTCTAGGAAGGCTGCCATTGTGTATTGCTTGTGTTGTAATGTCTTCTCGACATGATGTACAACTTCATGTAGCGCTGTTTCCGTTGACTTTCCTTTGCGGTACGCATGCTGCGCATCCGAGAGTTGATGTCCCTCTAGAGACTCTCGGATGTGGACGTCCACCCATTCTCCTTTTTATACGATAACAAAGTGACAAAAATCAACTTTTCTCAAACAAAACGAGTTTTTTATATATTTTTTTTTACCATTTTTTAATAATTTTGACTACTTATTACTACAAACAAACCTATATTAAGGAAATTTCTAATAGATCAATAGATCTTGGTTCAATATAATTTCAAGACTACATGCCCAAGAGATGGATATAATAAATACAAAAAGCATTAACAGATTGAAACCATTAACGATATAAAGCAGCTGCGCGCTACTCGTAGTACTGAGCCATGGGTGTAGGCAAAAACTATACAATTTACAAGATGCCTCACGACCATACATTCCTTTTGCAAAATGGGGCTAATTTTTTGATTCAAACGACAATGGCGCTCTCCCAGCTGAGAGCGTAAAGATCTAAAAATAGAATGGGTTTGCATGTATGAGTAAACACCGATCAAACAAGTGCGTATGTGTGTGCTTCTATTCGCATACGCAACGACGAAAAATTTAAAATTTATATTTTGGGTTGCTTACAGAATATGTACATGCAGAATATATAAATATGTATGTATATTATATATTTGAATTATTAAATATACACACATATGTACATATATGTTAAATATTATTATTATTATAACAAAAAAAAACATTTAAATTCATATTTATATACATATGTATTTATAATTATTTAATTCTTTTGAAAAATTCACTATTAATATACACAGTTTTATTTAGTTATTTGTTTTACTTTATTTATGCTCAACACCACACCACATGTATTCAAAATCAACCAAGAACAGAAAGAGAAAATTGACACTTCAGAGTGACTAGACGTTTTTGTTAAAGAAAAAGCTTAAATGTATATAATTAAATACTTGGTTATTCGTAAGTTAAAAAAAATATTTTTATTTTTATTTAACCGAATAAGTTACAAGATATTTGTATGAGAAGAACACCGACCGAATAATTTCGTGTCTCAAACTGAACTCTGCTTATTGAACTAGGATGGGTGACGATCAAGCCTCGGTTTCGAGCTTTTGTGGATCTTGATGGATTTTGAAAGATTCTGAGAGAGAGCTTAATTGATTGTTTAATTTCTCTTGGATTCAAGTGCATTCGCTCTTGGATACAAGTGCTCTTTTGAAATATGATAATTTTGTTTTCGAGCTAACGAGTCCGAACTTTGAACGTGTGAACGCGACAAATAGGAAAGGATGTTTAGACAATAAAATTGTTTAGTCTACTACTGGGGACTTGTGTTTATTCTACTGTCGAACTCGTGTGGAGTTGTGGTGTCCAATGACTGTATGGTTATCATTCGATGATGATTTATGGGTACATATATGTGGTTTAAGTAGGCATGTGCTAAAGTCTATGGGACTGTGGATATGTCACTCCCCCAACCTTTGAATTTAGCCTGTCCTCAGGCGGATAACGTGGGATAAATCATAATGTTATTTTCCGGTATGATCTGATCATTTACAATTTGTTCCGGGATCGGTTGTTCTTCTTGTGTTTTCTTATATTTAACTATGAGTTTCTTAGGTATACTCTTAAATTTATAACTGACATACAATATTAAACTTAGGATTGTAATAACAAAGGATGTAAGACATATGATTTGAAACATGCTGTAATATTTTACATGGGATTCAATTATATCTCTTGTTTGAATGTATGCCAAAGGTTCTATTTTGGTAATGTTGTTGTCAATATAAATTGACTGTGTAAAATCTGCAAGATTGTTTGAAATTATGAATTCATCTATTTGCATAGTACAATTCTTTATTTTAGTAATGTTGTTTCCTTGTATAGAAACTCTATTGTTGATACAATTTTGATTAACAAGTGTTTCTGGAATGTTCCAGGTGACTCTTATGTTTGGTTCAACATAATTGATTTGGAAATCTTTGTGTGTTTTAGTGTATTTACATTCAGTAGGTTCTTGTTTAATAATTCCTATTAAACACTTATCGAAAATTGGTTTACCTGTGTGTGTATTATAGACCTTATCTTCGTAAATATAAAACTTATCAAATATAGATTCAGTAAGGATGTAGTTGGACTCATCAGGATATGAAACTATATTGAATATTGGGACTTTTGTTATCTCGGTAGGAATATGGGAAATTATTAAAATTTCGTTTGTATCTGTTTTAAGCCAAGTGGATGTTTTAATCTTTAGCATTTTCTCGGAATTTACTTGTTTCAAATAATCATGTTTAAGTAATTTCGGATTGAAAATTCCCAGTCTCGCGAGTTGCTTACCCATTTCTATGTCTTCAATATACTCAGGGAATTGTTGTAAATTGAAAATAAGTACTGCTACCTGTTGTTGTTTTTCGTTTTCAATTTTGAATTTGTTAATGATATCTATCCCGCTGTTAATCACATCAATAATCATATTCAAATCATGATTCTGAACGGAATTTTCTGACAAGTTATTAATTTTGCTTTCTAACTCATCTCTGTCGTCTTGGTCTAGTGTGCCGAATAAATATTTGTATGCTGTTCCTACAATATTTACTAGACCTCGTTTGGTTCTCTTGATTATTCTCAAACCAATTATTTCCCTTTTTAGTTTTTCAACTAAGTAATCTATTTGGATTACGTCAGGAAAATATTTCGCTTCATCCAACAAGTTCTCAAACATTAACATGGTCTTGGTTATGTTTATGCTTAAGTAACAATGTTCGTAACTCGTGGGTATCTCCGTAACTCCTGTTTGAAACAATAGGTATCCATTTTTAGCACTTATTGAATTTACTTCTATGCTACTGCCTTGGATTACGGTGATGAGAGCGATGATTGCCAGATATATAATCATTATGGGGAATACGGGGCATCTCTTAATCTTCTTCGATGGGTCTGGAATTATCGTATTTACTTTTGTTAGTTTTCTTTTGTTTCTTGAACTTGGACTTGTAATGTACGATTTTCCTGCCTCTATTTGTTTCTTCGAAGTGTTTATCATTCACTTGTCTAATCTGACCTGTTTTCTTAAACGGGTTGGTCACCTTACTTTTGACTAATGGTGATTGCCTGTATTTCGTATCAACATCATAACTATGTCTGTTTTTGTTTTGCTGGTCAATCTTGTAAATTTTGTTTTGTTGTACATTAAAATCAGGGTTACCTGCATATAGAAAAATGTCTGCTGGAGTTCTTTTGGTGGTATTGTGCCTTGTTTTGTGATTGTAAACGTATAGGATCGTTTAAAATTTTGTGCATCGATCTTCTATATTTTGTTCACTACCAATAATTCTCAGCTTCTCATTTACGGTCTTATGAAATCTTTCTATATCGGATACACCGTTTTTGCTTGTTGTGATGGTTATATTTACGCCTTCTGATTTTAACCAGTTTTGCAATGCTATGCACATAAACGCTGAATCTTTATCTGCTTTTATTTCTAGCGGTTTTCCCATGTCATAAAATATCTTCATGAGGGCTCTTTTTGCTTCCAGCCAATCTCTACTTTTTACTTCGATTAGAGTAGCAAATTTCGAGTAGATATCTATGCAAGATAGGAAGATTTGGTTCCCTGTTAGATAAAAATCGATCACATATTTTTCTCTAGCGTTTAAGAATTCGGGTATCGTTTCAAATACAAGTTTCGTGTTCCTATGTTCAGTTTTAGCTATATTGCAAACAACGCATTCATTGATAATGTTCTGAATGAGTTTCTGACTGTCAGGATAGTAATATTCTTCTTTAAACCAATTAATGGTTTTTTCTATACCTGGGTGTAAAAGTTCTTTATGTTTCTTTAAGATTAAATCTTTAAATTCTGCATAAGTCAAAATATCAGTTAATTTCTGAGTACATCGCAGCAATTTTGTGAAACAATTAGGGCTTATAACTGCTTGGACGTTGATGCACTAAGGTCAGTAGATACAAGTGGCCCGTATGACACCAGGCACGTGCCTGTTTGGGTTAGGTGTTAGTAGGCGCGATGGCAAAAATAGGACAGAATACGAGGAAAATTGACTACCGGCGTGCTGCCAGATTGTTAGCTTGCATGCTTACTAAGTGTGTTAGTATCAAAGATTTTAATTTGGGAAGGGAATCTACGTTAGAGATTAGTGTGTACAAAACATTATAATTTGCACATAACACTCTAAAAGGTTCATGCAGTTCAAAGGAGGTCCTACAGTGGCGCAACACTAATGGGATATAGGATCTAGTGGTTCTACATGGTACATGGAAATTAAGCTGACTCAACAAGTCAGCACTTTCCACATCACCATGGATAAGGTTAAAAATAAAGGTTATCCCTAGCATCGTTCTACGATTGGCTAAGGACGGCAAGTTTATTAATAGGAGTCTACTAGAGTAGGAAGGTAATCTTTGGTTTGCATCCCAATTTAAACCGCGTAGAGCGAAAAGTAAAAAGTTCTTTTGAACCGACTCAATGCGTTTATTATGGACGCCGTACTGAGGGCTCCAAACGCAGCATCCATATTCTAGGATAGGACGAACTAAGGAAGTATTTAAGGATTTAGTAACATAGGGGTCATTGAATTCCTTCGACCACCGTTTAATAAATCCAAGCACACCCCTGGCTCTATTCACCATAGACGAAATATGATCAATAAAGTCAAGTTTTGGGTCCAAGCGGACGCCCAAATCGTCAACTGTATTAATTCTTTCCAAAGAGCAGCCGTTCAGCGTGTAAGTAGCAAGCTTAGGAGCGACACGAGAGAATGTCATAAGCTTGCATTTCGAGCCATTTAAGTTTAATAAGTTAACACGGCACCAAGTTTGAAAATTATTAAGATCTGTTTGTAAATCCGACTGGCAGGCAACGTCATTGTATTGCACGCAAAGCTTGACGTCATCCGCGTACATAAGTACTCTGGAGTTAATCAAGACTTTGGGCAGGTCATTTATGAACAATGTAAACAATAAGGGTCCCAAATGGCTTCCTTGCGGGACACCAGATGTAACCCTTAGAATATTGGATAAATTATTCTTAAAGAGGACCTTTTGCGTCCTGCCATTCAAATAACTAGAGATCCAATTAAGAAGATCACTTGGAAAACCCATTGAATCGAGTTTTCCAACGAGGAGAGAATGATTAACAGAGTCAAATGCTTTACTGAAATCAGTATAGATTACATCTGTCTGACAATTATTATGGAAGCCCTTTATAATATAGGAAGAGAGCTCCAAAAGATTTGTTGTTGTTGATCTTCGCTTAATAAAACCATGTTGACATGGAGAAATAACCGATCTACAAAGGTGCTGTAAATGAGGGGTGATAATATTTTCAAATAATTTTGGGATGGCCGACAACTTAGAGATTCCTCTATAATTGCTGGCATCCAATTTGTTACCTTTTTTGTGGAGAGGAATAATAAACGATTCCTTCCAAATAATGGGGAAGTGGGAGGTTTCTAAGGACAAGGTAAACAATTTCAGAAGGGGAGAGCACAGGGCGTCGGCACAATACCTGTGCACACAGCCAGGAATTCCGTCGGGACCTGGCGAATAAACTGGTTTGACACAATGAAGATCTAAAAGGAGAGAGCTTTCGTTTAGGCTAGGACAGCAAATTAAGTTCGATTTGGGTATGTCGTAGGAATAAGTCTGGTATATATACGAAGAGCTAGAATAGGTTGTTTGAAAAAACTGCGAAAATAGATCGGCTATTGCCTGATTATTATTTGCGGTAGTATTTTCAAATGAAAGCGAGGAAGGATTTGTTTTAGGTTTACGTTTAGTGTTAACGAAATTATAAAACTGTTTTGGGTCCTGTGAGAACTGGGCGCTACAACGAGTTAAATAGTTTTTATAACACTGCGCGTTCAGCACGGTAAAGTTTGACCGAGCTGATAAGGGCATATTGAGAACCAGTGAATTTAAATTTAGCAAACAGCCAATAGTTTTTATTTTTAAATCGGCTCAACTCTTTAGTAAACCACGGCGGTTTATTCGAGCTTGGCGGATAATATAACGGAACACATTCAGTAAAAAATGAATTCGTGGCACTGTAAAAAATATCCACGGCAACTGCCATGTCAGTGCACATGTATAGATCGGACCAGTTGAACTCGTTCATAAAATTATTCAGTCGTTCAAAGTCCGTTTTGCGAAAACACAGGACTTTATTGGCTGGACAGTCAGAAATATTCTGTACGTCACACCCAATATCAAGAGTCACATCGAAAGTTGGATGATAAGGATCTTCGGGCTGCGTCAGAGGCGCCACTCTTGCTAAACTGACTCTCGCAGGATCAGAGGCGAAGCAAAGATCAAGCAAGCGCTGTAAGGAATTTCTGACATGGTTGACTTGAGACAGCGAAATGTCGAACAAGCCAGCAATAAAGTCATGTTGTGTAGGTGTATGGAGAGTATCGGTGGAATTATTTGAGCACCAAATAGCACTAGGGATATAAAAATCTCCTAGGACTACCAACTGGTCTCTATCCAAAAGTCTACTGGAAACCATCTGAATAGCGGAAACGTGATTCCAATAAATAGGAAACTCCGACAGTGGAGGTATGTAGGAACAGGTAATAAAAATTGAGCTACCTTTGATAGATAGCTTCACACAGAGGAATTCAACATCGTTGCATTCCTCGAAGGTTAATAATTCTGACGTGAGTGAGGAGTCCACCGCTATGAGAACTCCACCCCCGCGTCTGATAGGGCGATCTAGCCGATATAAAGTGAACACAGCTGGAAAAACTTCGGAGCTCAGAATCTCCGGCTTTAACCAGGTTTCTGTGAGCACAATAACCTGAGATGCAAACGAAAGGCTATCAGAATACAAGTAAGGAAGCTTACTACGTAAGTCTCTTGCATTCTGATAGGAAATACCTAAGGAGTAGGTTAGTTTTTTGGGTCGGGATTGGAAGACGTAGAAGGCGCAGTGGTAACATCAGGCCTGGGAAGAGTTATTCCTACAGGCCGGTTTTTCTTTTTCTTCGCCTCGAACTCCTTAACAACTATGTACTCTGGCCAGAAGTTGGGAGAGCAAATAGTGTTAAAGAGCTCGTTAGGGACATTTATCTTGAAAGATGAAATGTCCCTTGCGTAAGAAAATTTAAACTTTTCCACCTTTATCTTAATTTTTTCGGCTCTGGTTTTGCCTTGTATAAAGGCGAGAACATCTTCCGATGTTTGGTCAGGGGAGAGCCGCGAGACAAAAATATGTCTCGTTCGTGGAACCACAAAAGGGCTTTTGGCAAGGCAGATTGGTTATCTGCCGTACCATTGTCGGCCGATATTCCGGGCCTAACACCCTGGGTAGATAATAGTGTGTACACGGGACTTTGAGGGGTCAATATTTGCGACCCCCCAGGGGATAAAACAGAAATCACCGGCGGTACGGGCACTCCCGCTGCACATTCGGATACCGAATCTTTCCTAGCGCTCGATCTCAGCACTCTTGGAATTAATGCTGAGGTCGAGGGCTGTGCCGTGGGAGGCTGCTGCTGAGAGCCTGTTGCGGGTAGTTGGGGTCCGTCTACATGCTGCCCACCAATAGCAGTTTTTTTTGCGCCTAGGAGACTCATTTAATAGCGTAAGGCTATTAAATTGGGTGTCCAGCGCCAAGAACATATCAAGAGTTTTACGAAAACTCGTTAAAATGCCCTTAAAACCGCTTTTGGTTTGCCGCATGAAAGACGTCATTTCCCTTTCTACATCGCGACAGGCCTCACAGCAGTAATGCAGGCCGATGTTTTTCCTTACATCGTCCACCGTCCGAGCTGCAACTCCAATACACTTGGCGTGCATGACGTTGTCGCACAGCCAGCAGCCGATTGTAAGGTCACCTGCAGCAATTGCCTTTTTGCAGGTTTTAACGGAACAGACAATATTTGAGGACATTATAGCGACTTACCACTGTACTTTCAATTAAAAAAAAAATAACAACAGAGCTAGGAAGAAAGAAGCGAGAGCGATAGCGAGAGAGCGGGAGAGCGTAATAGATTAGATAAGATAAGAAGTGCAGCGGCACAACTAAAGCGAGAGAGTTGGAGAACGTGGGAGATAAATAGATGAAACGTTTAGCTGTTGCGACGGCGCAAACAAAAGCTAAACGAAGAAGGCACAAAAAGGAATTCAAAATATGCAAAAGCTAGCACTAGCAACACAACTAAATTGGAGAATAAACCAATTATATACACAAAATTAGGATAGCTGCATGCACACGCGAAGTGAACGGGAAGTTATAAACACAAATTAGAAAATTTAAGTTAACCCCGATGGTTAGATTGAAACTTTAACACAAAACGAGAGCGCAAGAAAAAAACACGTCCGTTCACTTGGAAAGATGATAAGATTATTTCGATATACGCCCTTTGGAATGTCAGAAAGTCGCCGTCATCTGGAAAATAAATAGTGCTTTTCTTTGTGCAAAATTATTCCTTGATGATGTTTTTAGCCAACTCGATCGTCATTTCTTTATATGTAATTTTAATTTTTAATTTCTGAAAGTAATGACTTGTGTTAACTGTGTTTGTTTCTCCTTTTACTACTTCTATTTGTCTAGAAAAATAGTTTAAGGGTCTTGCGGTGATGGAGATGTAATTTAAGTTATCTTCTGCAGCGCTATGGATTGTCGCATCCATGCTATCAGCAATTTCGCTTCTTTTATTACTGTGCGGGAAAGAGCGTCCGCTACATAATTTTCTTTGCCTGGAAGATACTTAATTTTCATTCTTCATTCAATTTGATTTTCCACCTTTGTAGTTTCATGTTAGGTTCCTTTATGTTGTTAAGCCACACCAATGGTTTGTGATCACTTAATATTTCAAATGGCCTTCCGAATAGATATGACCTAAAATATTTAGTTGCCCAAACTATAGCTAACAATTCTTTTTCGATAGTAGCATAGTTTATTTCGTGTTCGTTTAGCGTTCTGCTTGCGTAACATAATTGCTCCAATTGCTATATTGCTAGCGTCAGTTGTTAAGAAAAGGGTTTTGAGAAATCAGGGTAGATTAAAATCGGGTCTGAAGTTATCAATACCTTTAGTTTTTCAAATGACTCTACATAATCTCTGCATTTGGTGTCGAAAACCGCTCCTTTTTTCAACTTTAGGGTCATAGGTTTAACTACCTTAGCAAAGTTAGGAATGAACTTGCGATAGAATCCAAATAATCCTAGAAATGATTTTATTTGTTTAGGAGTTTTTGGTAATGGGAATTTTGTGATTGCGTTCGTTTTGTTTGGGTTAGGCCGAATTCCGTTAGTAGTGACAATATGTCCTAGGAATTCTGTTTCCTTCCTCATGAACTCACATTTATCTAATTGCAATTTTAAGTTAGCGTCCCTTAATTTTTCGAAGACTTTCTTCAATGATAAAATATGTTCCTCCAATGAAGTGGAGTAAATTATGATATCATCCATGTATACCAAACAATCCTTGTAGATTAAATCTTCTAAACAGTTGTTCATGCATCTCTGAAAAGTTGCCGGTGCATTTTTAAGGCCAAAGGGCATGCGGGTATATTCGTAATGCCCATGTTTGGTTGAAAACGCTGTTTTTGCAATAGATTTTTCCTCCATCTGAATTTGATGGAAACCTTTAGCTAGGTCAATAGTAGTGAAATACTGACATCTTCCCAGTTTGTCAAGTATTTCGTCCATTCTAGGAATCGGAAATTTATCATTTATTGTTATTTCGTTAAGATTCCTATAGTCGACTACTAGTCTGAATTTCGGTTTACCTGAGGCGTCTGCCTTCTTTGGAACTACCCAAATAGGTGAACAATAGGGGGACTTAGATTTTCGGATAATGCCCTGCTCTATCATTTCCTTAATTTGTTTATTTACCTCCTGATCAACACTCTGGGGGTATTTGTATGGCTTGCGATAAACCGGATTTTCATGTTGAGTTTGGATAACATGTTTAATGGTACTAGTAAAAGTCAAATTCTCACCTTCTCTGTACTGAATGTCTCTATATTTGTATAGGACCTTCTTTAAACATTCCTTTTCTTCAACATTGAGGTGTTCGAGTCTAAACTCATTACATTCGCGTAATTCATTATTGATCGCGAAGTTAGTTGTTTCGTCAGTAATGGATGTGGGATCGGATTGCATTGCATCTGCATCCTCTGCATCTTTACTGTTTTTGGGAGTAAGGTACTTTAGGGGTGCGGTCTTCTCCACTTTTTGTTTGGTTTCGGGGTTAACCTTTTTGTCTTTTGGACTGGGACACTTTTTTAGTGTGGTCTCACCCTTTTTGATTGGGTCAAGGCATCTAGTTGATGCGGTCTCGCCCTTTTTGGTTGGGTCAAGGCATCTAGTTGATGCGGTCTCGCCCTTTTTGATTGGGTCAAGGCATCTAGTTGATGCGGTCTCGCCCTTCTTATCCTTGTATCTGAATTTATAGGTTTTTGAACCTAAGGTTACAGTCTCCTTTTCATAATCAATCTTTGCTTTGGTATCTACTAAGTATTGACGACCTAACAGGAAATCATAATTTTGAGAAAATTTGTGAATTTTTGTTCGAACGGACATATTACATTGGGCTTAATTATTATACTTTTCGTTAATTTTATTGGGCCCTTAATTGTATATACCGTGAGGTTTTCTTTAGTTTCTTTTAAATTCGCAAAATTTTCCCTAATGATGTTAATGGATGACCCTGTATCTATCATACCTTTGTAAAGATTGCTTTCATAATCAATTCTTACATATGGATTGACACTTCCTCTTCTCCCGTGTCCGAGATTTCCGAGGCAGTTTGATGAAAATTTACGTCTACCTCCATTTTAGTCTATCCGCTACTACTTTCTCTTTGTCTTTTAACGGGACCATTATTACCCGGGTTGTGTAAAGTAGAGGGCTGATAGTTTAATGGGTTATTCTGCCTACCTTGATTTAACTTGTTCCTAAAATTGTGATAAACTTGTGGGTCAACAATAGTTGGGTTATTTGGATTTCGATTCTGGGTATTTCGATTCGAGTTACTGGCTTGATTATTATTTTGAGACGTAGACGAATAGTAAGAATTTGTGTTATGTTTGGTATTGTAATATCTTTGATTATTATTTAAATTTTTATTTCCCTTATTCCTGCGATTATAATCGTGAGATTTTTGAAAATACATGTCTTCAGGATTTGCGTCATAAAGACCAAGTTCCATAGTGGCTTGTTTTAACTTTGAGATAGTGTCAATATCCTTACGAGCCAACGACATGTACATTCTATCTGGTAATTTCTTATCGATTGTAGACCTGATAGTCCATTTTAACATATCGGAATAATCGCTCTTAACTACGGGATTACATTCTAGTTCTAACTTATCAAAGATATTACGATGCTGTGCTTCCAGCATCTGGATGAACTTACTGATGCTCCCTGAATATGGCGTCTCCTCCAGTTGTTTTATCAGCGTCACATATGGTCTATGATCGTTAAACTAAGTGGAAAGGGTTTCTCGGATCTCCATCCATGATGTTGCTCCTGCTTGGATTACTGCTTCTAAGGCGTTGTCCACTATTACTCGTTTTATAGCGCCGTAGATTATATGAGCTTGCCGGTTATCTTGTGTTGGGCACAGGGTCAGCAGTTGATCAACCTGGTTGATGAATATTGACAGCTTTCCTGGTGTGCCATCGTAATAATACTAATAAATCAAGGAGCTGATTTGGTTCAGCAACTGATTTATGTGTAGCTCGGAGAGTTGTTGCACTGTTGCCATTTTTAGTTTTGTTTTATTTAAAAGTCACAGAATTAAAAATTCGGATTTGAACTTTATTTCTGACCGCACGGGATTTTCGTTTGGTTGTATTAAAAGCCACAGAATTAAAAATTCGGGTTTGAACTTTATTTCCGACCGCACGGGATTTTCGATTTAGAATACTACTTGCACGTAGATTCTTTAGCGGATCAATTTTTTAATCACTATTTCAATTCGTTGGTCTGGATAGCTAGTTGTATAGCTTATCCTTTAAGTTGACCAATACCGTACTGAAAGGATTATTTTAATTTTTGATCCTACCGACTGCTCCAATTAAATACTTGGTTATTCGTAAGTTAAAAAAAAAAATATTTTTATTTTTATTTAACCGAATAAGTTACAAGATATTTGTATGAGAAGAACACCGACCGAATAATTTCGTGTCTCAAACTGAACTCTGCTTATTGAACTAGGATGGGTGACGATCAAGCCTCGGTTTCGAGCTTTTGTGGATCTTGATGGATTTTGAAAGATTCTGAGAGAGAGCTTAATTGATTGTTTAATTTCTCTTGGATTCAAGTGCATTCGCTCTTGGATACAAGTGCTCTTTTGAAATTTGATAATTTTGTTTTCGAGCTAACGAGTCCGAACTTTGAACGTGTGAACGCGACAAATAGGAAAGGATGTGTAGACAATAAAATTGTTTAGTCTACTACTAGGGACTTGTGTTTATTCTACTGTCGAACTCGTGTGGAGTTGTGGTGTCCAATGACTGTATGGTTATCATTGGATGATGATTCATGGGTGTACATATATGTGGAATAAGTAGGCATGTGCTAAAGTCTATGGGACTGTGGATATGTCACTATATACATATCGATAAATGGTATTTTTGATAGTTGAATAGGGGTATTCCAACTTGCCGCCCTCAAAAATAACATCCGTAAGTTTTCAAATTTTAATTCATTAATACTTATTCTAATGTGGTTGGTGTGAATTCTGGGGTGCAATCTGATCCAGCATTTGCTGCAAGGTATGGGGAAAAACTCAGAAAAAACCCGTACAGATCACTTATTAACTAATTTGTTTACAAAGTAATATTCATATTCATAACCGTTATATTTAAAATTTACATGACGACTTCATTGTCTAATATTCAAGTTAAATGTATAATATTGAGATTTAAAGAAAACAAAAACCATTTACAGAATCGACGTTCATTTAGATATCTGTATCTTTATGTAGTCCCAGTTTCTCTCGCATTTCCATGAATTTGACCGCTGGCTTGGTGAAGACATCTGCTATTTGATTATCTGTCGAAATATACTCAAGACAAATTTCATTAGATTCAACTCGCTCTCTTACATAATGATATTTAATATCAATATGTTTTGTTCTCTTGTGACATGATGGGATACTTGCTATGCTTATACAACCTTGGTTGTCCTCATAAATTTTAATTGGTATTTTAATTCTAATATGCACATTATTTAAAATGGACTTCAACCATAAGGCCTCTCTTACGGCTTCATACAGAACCATATACTCAGCTTCAGTTGATGAGGCTGCTACTGAGTTTTGCCTTTTTGTAATCCAACAAATTAAATTTGATTCGAACATATTAAATAGATAACCTGTTGTGCTTTTTCGATCATTATCATTCCCCCCCCCCCAGTAAGAATCAACATAACCAACTAATATATTTTGAAACATATCATTTCTCTTAAAGACCAGTTTCAAATCAATGGTACCCTTCAAATATCTGAGGACCCTTTTTAAACATTGCCATAGCTCTGAATTATTTTTACTGCTATATCTGCTCAAGATATTTACTGCAGTAGTCAAGACGGGTCGTGTACATAGCATTACGTACATTAGGCATCCAATAACATTTCGACATGGTGCGCTACAGCTTTCATCTGAGTTAAGCGCATCGTAATTTAGTTTAGATAATAGAGGGGTAGTGACCGGATTACAATTACTCATATTAAATTTATCTATAAATCGCTTAATGCAGTCAATCGCCACCAACAAAATTTTATCTTCGCATATTTCTACTCTTATGCCTATGAAATGTCGTATTTCTTTCAAGTCAGTCATTCTAAACTTTTCCATTAAATATTTTTTAAAATTATTCATCCTATTTGTATCGTGTGTAGCTATGACCACATCATCAACATATAATAAAACATATATGTTTTCTCTAATGTTCCCTTTATCTAGAATATATATACAGCGATCAACTGGGGAGTTCACAAAATTGCATTCTTTTAGGACTTATTCAAAAACCTCAAACCAGCATCTAGCTGCTTGTTTGAGCCCATAAATTGCCTTATTTAGCCTACACACATTATCACCGTCACACAACACACCTTGAGGAAGTTTCATGTAAATTTCTTCCTTTAAGACACCATTTAAAAAAAGCTGAATTAACATCCATTTGATGTACTTTCAAATTATATTGCACTGCTAATGATAGCAAGAATCGGAAACTTGAAACTCTGGCAACAGGAGAAAATGTATCCTCATAATCGATTTGATATTTTTGAGTAAAACCTCGAGCTACTAATTTAGCTTTGTATCTAACTGGGTTTTCCATTTCGCCATGTTTGACAGAAAATACACATTTATTATCAACAACATTTTTATCTTTAGGCTTCTTTGTTATTGTCCAAGTATTGTTCAACTCATGAGCACTCAGTTCAGCTTTTATCGCTTCTATTTTTAATTTCATCAAAACTATTTGGGACATCATTAAAAATTGCATTAGCATTTAAAACAAATTTATTTAAGTCACTATCATCTTCTTTGTATGATATATATGGCTTTTTCTGTAACCTTTCACTTCTTCTATTTGTTACAGCATCATTTCTATTGTTGTCAATGCCATCAAGATCTTCCTTATTTTCATTTAGAGGATCAAATTGCTTTCTTTTCCTACTCTCATTCGGAAATTTCTCTTCTTCACATTCCCTACTTTCATTCAGGATATTTTCACTTTCCTTACTCTCATTCAGTATTTTCTCATTTTCCGTACTATCATTCGGGAAGCTATTATTTTCCTTACTATCATTCGGGAAACTTTCACATTTGATGGCTCTAGAATTAACCATATTGGTTTCATCGACAACAACATCTCTAGCTACAATGAATTTGCTATTAATAGCACCCCATAATCTATAACCATTTGCTTCGTATCCCACAAGGATACTTTTCTTTGATTTATCATCAAATTTACCGTTTTTGTGCTTATTATGCACATATACGGTTCAACCAAATACTTTCAAGTATTTTAAATTTCGCTTTTTATTATGCCACATCTCATATGGCGTCCCCTTTTTATTTACAAGTGCTCTACTTGGAATTCTATTAATTAGGTATGTTGCAGTCAACACTGCTTCACCCTAGAAGCTTTTATCTAATTGTGCACCGTTAACCATGGCACGGGCTTTCTCTGTAATGGTTCGTATCATTCGTTCAGATACACCATTTAATTGAGTTGTATGTGGCACTGTCAGGAGATAAGTGATTCTTTTCCTAACACAAAAATTACGCATTTCATTTTATAGATATTCTCTACCATTATCAATATACAAATTAACTACTTTGAAATTAAAGTGTGCTTCACTTTTCGCTATAAAATCTTTAAACATATTAAATACATCTGACTTATGCTGAAACAAGTATGTGACACAATAATGTGTGAATTCATCTACAAAAATAACAAAATAGTTCTTCTCATCTAAAGAAACTGGTGTAATAGGTCCACACACGTCAGAGGGTATTATAAACAGGTGTCGCGTAATATGTCTTTTATCCTTAAATTGGTTAAACGGAAGCCTAGCTTGCTTTCCGCTTAAACAAGGTTCACAAATTTCCTCTGATAACATCAAACTATTAATAAGGCTTGTGTCATTGAATAAATTGTTCTTCTTTATTTCTAATAGTTTAGCATTGCTAATGTGCCCAAACCTCTCATGCCATAATCAATAATTGTTGGATTCTTTACAAGCAATGTATGCTTGCAATTTAATAATTGGTACGTTGTTTAACATACCTGAATCCTTCATGATTGTCATTCTATTCTGCGATATGGTGACACCATCACTGTCAAACTGGGTTGTCAAACCAGCCTCTTATAGCCGCTTGACCGATATGAGGTTTCCAGCAGCCTCCTTGGAATACAGCACATCCTCCAGTGTTATTTCATAATCATTCTGCAATCGTACGACGCCACGCTTCGTGGCATTAATGAATTGGCCTTGCTTAGCCACAGCGATCTTTAATGGCGGTTTCAGGTCCATATAATCAGCATACAGGGAATCATCATTTATTAAGTGGTCAATTGCGCCGGAATCCAGGATAAAGTTGTATTTATCTGTGACACAGTTGCTTAACATGAATGCAACTCCATGTGATGTGGTGGTTTGAGCTTGTCTATTGTCATTTTCTTTTTCATTTGTATTATTATTTTTATTTAGATTTATTATTCTTTTAAGGTGATAACAATCTCGTTTAATATGCCCTACCCTACCGCAGTGGTGACACTTAATATTGCCAAATGGCTTACGTCTACTTTCGCTTACTGATTTTATCACTCTGTTCTTAAAAGGATACTTTTGTTTATTCTTATTAAAGTTATTGTTATTATTCTGAGCTACCGCTTTCATAACCTTTTTGCTTGTATCCTTTTGATCATTTCTTACTTTAATTTCATGATCTAATAGCCTATTCTTAACGAAACTTAAAGTCAAGTTTTCCTCGGACAGCGATTTGATTACTGTAATGACGCCATTGTAAGACAAAGGTAGTGTGAGTAATAAATGTGACACTTTATCCATTTCCTCAATCTTAGCGCCTGCAGCTAACAATTCAAAAAAGTTTAATAGTGGCATCTCGCCCGAATGTTTTAGTGTCAGGAGTCGCTTGCGCGCTGAAAATTGTGAAGCTAGACTTTTTCGTTCGTATACGGATTCTTACAAATTTCACGAGCTGTAACGTCACTAGTTGCAAAATTTAAGAACGAATCACTTAAGTGCTCAATGAGCACACCCTTTGCACTTCTATTATCTTTGACCTAATTTGCATCTTCACTAATAGGCTTTTCCTCATCTACAACTTTAAGAATATCTAATTCTGCAAGAAATGAGCGAACTCGAAACTTCCATACGGAGTACTTCTCTCCGTTAAACGGTTTAATGTTTCGCTTTAATTTCTCCATCACTTCTTCTATTACATATACACACGCACACAAGAATTAAAGAAAAATAAATCAAAACAAATTTCACCACACGTTGCAATAATAGAGACTTCGCAGAAGAAAAAGAAAAAAAAAATAAGAAAGGAAGCTAACTTCGGCACGCCGAAGTTTATATACCCTTGCAGATAGAACTTCTATGAATAGGAATCCATACAATATAAATTATATAGTGACATATTCACAAATTCTGTTATTGACGCCGATCCAAATCCCGGGAGTTGCCATCTAACACCCGTGCTCCACCGAAACAAGAAATACCAGATCCTGTAGCGTATCCAACACTCTGACTGAAGTGTGGTAATGAGCTTGTGGATGTTTTATTCTGTTGAGGAAGTACAAACTTAGAATTTAACCTCAACCTATTCCCCTTTACATACCGCAGTATCTCCTCCCTTCTCTGCTGGGATCGCCGATCGGAATAACCGTGGCGCCGAACTTAACATAGCTTTTCGGCCATAACAGTGTGGCCAATTACAAACGTAGTTCAAATACCGAGTACATACTTAACGAAGGTTCGCCTTAGTGGCGCGTAATTCAAACTTAACTGACTATCGATATTCTAGCGGGTTAGCTTATCCGTTCCGCGACATCCCCGCCCCCGTGAAGCAGCCGCATTCACCACATCCAGAACAGCTAGCTTCGAAGCGGGACGAATCATCCTGGCTCGATCGTCAGTCCTTATCGCCGCTCGCCTGGGCACTCCATCTACTCCAGTGAACACCTCCTCCACGATTCCTCGTTTCCACTCTCGACGTGGTATGGCCGGGTCGCAGATGAACACTAAGTCTCCTCGGCTCAGGGGCTCGACATGTGAGCACCATTTCTCCCTGCGCACAAGAGTAGGCAGGTACTCGTGCACCCATCGCTTCCAGAAGCGGTCTCTCATCATCCTGGCCAGTCGCCACTGCTTCTTCGTGGCGCACCTCTCCAACGGCTGTCCATTGTCTCCGGGTAGATCCGGCAGATTGGGTACTCCTCTCAGCAAGTCGTTGGGAGTCAGTGGAGCCTCCTGGTCCACAGTAACTGGCAGATGCGTTAGTGGGCGGGAATTTACTATGTTCTCCGCCTCGATCAACAAGTTCTCCAGAACATGTTCCATGGGAGCCAGCTCCCTCATCGTATGCGCCAGCACCTTCTTGACGCACTGGACCATCCTTTCCCAGGCGCCACCCTCAGCTGGGTTCGCTGGGCAGTTGAATATCCACTCGATTCCTTTGGACGACAGCTCGCCCTGGATCTTCTCTGGCTCGAAAACCTCGTTGAATCTCCTGGCCTCTCGATTGGCTCCAACGAAGTTTTTCCCATTATCGCTCCTCATCTTGACCACCGGTCCTCGCCGGCTCATGAAGTTCCTCATAGCGATGATACAGGAATCCGTAGATAAATCATGGGCCATCTCCAAATGGATGGCTCTCGTGGTTAGGCAGGTGAACAGTGCCACCCACCTCTTCTCGATGCGACGTCCAATCGTCACATGCAACGGTCCAAAATAATCCAAGCCCGTGTGCTTGAATGGCCATCCGTTGGCTTCCAGTCGGTCCTCAGGCAAAGGACCCATTATTGGCTGCATCGGCTGTGCCCTCCGCAGCTTGCAGATCTGGCAGTCAGCCACCACCTTCCGTAGCAGCCTCCGTAAGTTCGTTATCCAGAACTTCTTCCGTATCTCGCCTATGGTCGCATCGTGGTTCTGATGGCCCATCTTCTGGTGGTAGTGGTGTACTACCATCACCGTCAGCGTGTGTCTGTGGGACAGTATAATGGGGCGCCGGGCGCTGTATGGCACACAAGCGGCGGCGTCGATCCTTCCCCTTACACGCATGACTCCATCGTCGTTGAAATACGGGGACAGCCCTCGCAATTGGCTGCCTTCTTTCGAGATCCTTCCAGCTTTGTCCCTCTCTTCTCCGGAGAACGCTTCACTTTGCGCCTGCCGGATCAATATGCGCTCCGCGTTGGCGCATTCGTTTGCCGTGAGTCCATACTTCTCACGGTCGCTATACTGGCCGCGGCATCGTCGGACGAATCTAAGGACCCAAGCCATGGTCCTTACCAGCCGGTTGTAGTTTGAGAACCTCTGGAAAGATATAAAAAATCCGTTTGCAGTCACTAGCGCAAACTCACATGGCATCTCTTCCTCGTCGGTGGCTCTCGTGCAGCCACTACCACTAGAGGAGCTCTCTGGCCAATTCTCTTCTGGTTCCCGCAGGAACATCGGCCCGCTTAGCCATCGTGACCCCTGACTGAGGTCCACATGGCGTCGCGGCCTGGTTGCGTCATCTGCCACGTTCTCGGCATTTGGTACCCATCTCCATTGGGATACTTCCGTCGTCTCCAGGATTTCTGCCACCCGGTTTCCAACAAACTGTTTATACCGCCGGTGGGTGCTGCTTATCCAGTGCAGCACTGTCTTGGAATCCGTCCAGAGTACGTATCTGCTTATCTCTACACTGTGTTCCAGTTTCACAGTGTTCATCAGCCGTGTTCCCAACACGGCTGCCTGTAGTTCCAATCTCGGGACTGACATTGTCCTCATCGGAGCACATTTCGTTTTGGCACATACGAAATGCACCCGCACGTCGTCGTTTGCGTAGGTGGCCCGCCAATACGCCGTCGCAGCAAACGCCGACTGGCTGGAGTCCACGAAGACGTGCAGCTGGAGTGCTCGTACTCGTCCAGTACCAAAATAGTAGCGTGGACATCGGAACTCCTTCACATAGCTCATCTCTTGCCGCCAGCTCTCAAATGCCGTGGCTAGCTCGTCTGGCAATGGCTCATCCCATGTGACTCCTTTCCGCCAAATCTCTCGCATAAGTAGCTTGGCGGTTACCATGTAGCAGCTCAAGAACCCAATCGGATCAAACGTGGACATCACCAAGCTGAGGAACTCCCTCTTGGTAGGGACACGTTCCCCCGTCATCACGCTGCTGGGAACCCGATGGTACTTGACGCTGAATCTGAAGTCATCTGTTGCCGGGTGCCAATACATGCCCAATACCTTCTGCTCGGATTCGGTCCACTCGACGTTCTCGTTGGTGCCTAACGGATTTAAGGCTCTGACCAATCTCGCCGAGCTGGAAGAAAACCGACACAAATCAAAACCGGCACTTGCGTGTATCTCTCTTACTCGTTTTGAGACGGCTATAGCTTCATCCTCGTCTGCGAAGCTATCTACGTAATCGTCCACGTAGTGGTACTCATTAATAGCCAGGACCGCCCGGGGATCAGTGTGCACGTGCCTTAAAGCATTTGCAGTCTTCACGTGCTGCGCTGAGCATGGCGAACAAGCTGCTCCAAACGTCATCACTGTCATCTCGTAGATCTCCGGGTCTTTGCGGTCATCTCCGTGCCTCCACAAGAATCTCTGGGCGCATCTATCTTGTGGCTGCATCAATACCTGGTGGAACATCTCCTTGATGTCCGCACAGACTCCCACGGCTCCTTCCCTAAAGTGGAAGAGGACAGCCGGGAGTGACTTGTAGTTCTGGGGGCCTTTCAGTAATGCTGAATTCAGGGATACGCCGTTCACTTTGGCTGCTGCATCGAAAACTAGACGGATCTTCCCAGGCTTGTTTGGGTTTTCGACCCCGAAGTGCGGCAGGTACCACAACTTGTCACGGTTACCATAAGTGACCTCCTGCTGCTCTAGTCGTCGTGCGTATCCCTTCTTGACGTAGTCATCCATGATCGCATTGTAGGCCTGCGCGAAGTTCGCATCGCGCTTCATTTTCAGTTCGATGTTGACGAGTCGCCGTAGTGCCATGTTGTAACTGTCTGGCAGTCTCGTCTCGTCATCCTTCCATAGCAGCCCAGTCTGGTATCGTTGACCTATCCGTTTAGTCGTCCTCTCCAAGATGCCCAGAGCCCGTTCATCGTCGCTGGCTGCGACCGGTGGCGCTGGCTTCACTCCGAAGTTCTCTATTTCGAAATAATCGCTGACCATCTTCTCCAGAGCGTCATCCTGGGTAACGGCTAGTAGGCACGATCTCTCCGTCAGTGGACTCGCTTGGCGTCTCACTGGTCCATATACTACCCATCCTAATTTGGTAGCTGCTGCGTATGGTCCTCCTGCGCCGAAGCTTCTGGTCTGCAGGGGAATTCCTAGGTGCGCGTGATCCAGTCCAATAAGGATCCTTGGCGCTGCATTGTTGTACGGCTTCACTGGTAGGCGTGCGCTCGCCCTTGCCGTCTTAACATCTTCCCGACGTAAACTCTGCATCGGAAGACTCAGGTTGCTTACTGCGTACACGTTCCTTAAACCGTGCCGCTTCGGTTTGCCCGCTCCACTGATCTGCAGGCTAACCCTTTTCGTAGGCTCTCTGGCGGACTTACCGCCAAACCACTGCACGTTTAGTTGTCGACTCTCACCCTTTAGGTGTAGGCTTCGGACGAGCTCTTCGTCTATGAGCGTCACAGACGATCCCTCGTCGAGCAATGCGTACGTGTCCACCTGTTGCTTCTCCCCGTACAGCGTCACGGGCAGAACTCGGAACAGCAGGTGGCCTCCATCCGAATCGACACAACTAAGGTTTCGATGCGGCGTCTCCTGGCCGCTTTGATTCTCATTTTCCATGCGCCCAGCGCTTCTCAGGCTTGTTGCTTGGGCCATGGAAATGTTACTCACTGTTGGATCCGCTGACTGCGGCATCCGCTTGCGTTGGCTGATGACCTCGTGTGGCTCCCGTCTGTGGGTGCTCCGTAGCTCCCTCCTGTGGCCACAGTCTGACTGCTGTGACCGTCTAGGGCTATCGGCTTCGTCATGCAGCAAGTAGTGATGCTTCCTCTGGCATCCGTAGACGTTGCAATTACGGCTTCTCTTGCAGAACCGTACCATGTGCCCGGTTCCAAGGCACGCGAAACGCGTCCTGACAGGGGCGTTGTTGAATTCCTTGCAATCCTTGATTGCGTGTTGCCCTCCACACATGAGGCAACCTCTGGGGTGGTCATTATACCCCTTCTGTTCCATGTCTTCCCGATGCTCATCATGCATCGGAAGCTCCAGATTCGTGTTTGCATGTAACACCCTTCGCTTTGGGGTTTTACTGCTCACGTCCGTAATTGTGCATACCAGCTTAGCGAGCTCGTTTAGCCATTCACTTAGGTGCACTATCGTCGGGTATCGTTCCATAGCGACCGCGTATCTGGCCCAGTCCAACCTCTTACTTAGGGGCAACTTGGCGATCAGCTCCTCCATCAAGGTGGGATTTCCTATATGCTGGTCGCCGCTGTCGGTTGACTGCAGAAACGCTGCAAGATTGCTCACCCTCGTGGCGAACGATACAATCCTGCCTATGTTGTGCTCCTGAATTGGCTGTAGCTCCCGCACGCTCTCCAGTTGGCTCCGGATCAATTGCTCCGGACGCCCATAGCGAAAGCGAAGCTGTTCCATTACGGCCTGTACGTTGTTAGGATGAATAAGCAGTGACTTGACTGCCGTCCTCGCTTCACCCTTCAATGCCTTCACTAGCCTTTGGTTATTTTCCAATGCTGTACACTGATACGCCGCCGTCGTCTCCAAAAACGCGCACTGGAATATTGGCCATTCCTCCGGCTGACCTTCGAACTCTGGAAGATCAGGTAATCTGCGTGGCGTCCATTCATTGGCCACACCCGCTGTTCCATAGGATCCGGGTGATGGCGTGGGTACAGTGAATCTGCGTTGTGGCTCCCGTGGTGCGCGAACATAACCTCGTTCTGGCTGCACCGTGGCCGTCACGCAAAATGGCGGTGAGTAGCTTACAGTTGTACAGTCTGTCCGTGTGACTCGTTGCCCTATTGCCGCATTACCACTCAAATATGGCGGCAAACTTCCACTCAATTGTGGCGGCAGATTTGCACTCAATTGTGCCGGCAACTGTTCATCATAAGATGGCGTCACTGACGCTAGTGGTCCCGTTGGCAGATTTTCACTCAATTGCTGCCTTACCATTGCGCTCAAACATGGCGCCTCTCCTAGCGGTGTATTCGCCGCACCGCTCACTCCGACGCCACTCGACCCGTTCCTAACGGGATTCCTTGCGGGCGCCGCAAGTCCTTCATTTGCCCTTGCCTGTTGGAGCTCCTTCTCTAGATTTGCGACCCTTTCCATAAGTTTCGCAATCTGTGAAGTCGTGGGGTCCACATCCTGCTCCAGCGCTTCCGTCTGGGCAGGTCCAGTGGTGCGTTTTACCCCGATTCCTTCCTCTGGAGTCCGTGGCCGCTGTGGGCCACCGTCTGCATACGCCAAGCCGGCCGGTGTGCCGGATGCTGCAGATGTGGTCGTAGCTGCGGTAACCTCAGGTTGATTAAGTCTGGGGCTCCGTCTGGGCGAATGTGTCGTCGGCATATCACGCGTTTAGCTCCGTACGTGTTTTCCAAATGCCGTTAGAGTTCCGACTCTAATGCGAATTGAGATGCGACTCAAAGAATGCGAATAAAAGAAATGACGCCGATCCAAATCCCGGGAGTTGCCATCTAACACCCGTGCTCCACCGAAACAAGAAATACCAGATCCTGTAGCGTATCCAACACTCTGACTGAAGTGTGGTAATGAGCTTGTGGATGTTTTATTCTGTTGAGGAAGTACAAACTTAGAATTTAACCTCAACCTATTCCCCTTTACATACCGCAGTATCTCCTTCCTTCTCTGCTGGGATCGCCGATCGGAATAACCGTGGCGCCGAACTTAACATAGCTTTTCGGCCATAACAGTGTGGCCAATTACAAACGTAGTTCAAATACCGAGTACATACTTAACGAAGGTTCGCCTTAGTGGCGCGTAATTCAAACTTAACTGACTATCGATATTCTAGCGGGTTAGCTTATCCGTTCCGCGACAGTTATGTTCCAAGAAATATGAATCTGCAGCGTAGGCGATCCCACGCTGAACCAATGTAAACAATCCACATCCGGAGCAAGCAATGCTCCTTCTCAATAACATAAATAATTCTTCAATCAATATCCCAAGCGGGCGATCTCGCTCCCCAACTTTTGTAAACGAAGGGCAGTAGAAGTAAGATTTTTGTCACAATAATTTAGTCTTAAGCTGAGATCATTTGAATAAAGACGTGAAGCGAAATATTCGTTTTATTAATTCAACTTAGCGTTGTCCTTAGTCAACTGACGGGACATTAGTTCGACTCACAAAACAGAAACACTTCCCTATATATATTTGTGTTAAAAAACAATGAAGTAATACCTGCTTTCATTTCATTCACCTATACATATTATATTTGCTGTTTTACATTCACAGATTTGCAATTTTCCGCTACATCAAACGATCGTTTGTATGGCACCTACAGTGTGCCACTAAAGTGATGATACAGCAGACAAATTTAACTAAACTTAAAAAATAGCCCCTCATTAAACTTTAATTGGAATAAATAAAAATGGCATGTCGTTTGTTTTAGTTTCCTTAATATTATTACAAATAAAAATTACAACTTTTTCTTTTAGTTTACTTACAAATTACTAAAAACTAAAAAATTCTTAACTTTTTATTCCACAAAAGTCATGATACACCGCGATTAAGGTTAGCTTATTAGTTAATTTAGCAGTTTAAATTATATTTAATATTTTGTGGGGTATCCCTTCATTTTAATCACTTCCTTAAGTCGTCTTGGCATGGATGAAACTAAATTTTCTAAATATGATTTGTCCATTTTGTTCCACTCCTCCTGTAACGCTGCCTTTAAGTCAGATTTATTACGAATTTCGCGACCTCGAATGTTTTTTTCTAACTGATTCCATACGTGCTCTATAGGGTTGAGGTCGGGACTCTGCGGAGGAGGATTAATCTGTCGCCGAGCATTGTACAGCAACCAGAGGCGAGTGTTTAAGGCCGTGTGTTTCGGGTCATTATCGTGGTAGAAATAAAAAGACTTCTCGATTCCAAGCTTTTCTGCGCTTTTCTTTAAATTTCTTTCAAGAATCTTAATATACATTTTATGGTCCATTATTCCCTCAAGAAATTCCATGTTTCCGACGCCTGCAGAGCTAATACAACCCCATACCATGACTCCTCCTCCACCGTGCTTTACTGTTTTAATTGTGTTTTTTGGTTTATAGGCATCTCCAGGTCGCCGCCAAACCTTAAAACGGCCATCTGATCCAAATATGTTATACTTTGACTCGTCGGCAAAGATAACATTTCTCCAGAATTCGACAGGATGATTCTTGTACACTTTAGCAAAGTTAAGTCTCAGACGGGCATTTTTTGCTGACACGTGTGGCTTTTTACGTGGTGTATATGAGCCAAAGCCGAATTCTTTAATGGTTCTACGGATCGTTTCTGAGTGGACATCCTTATTCAAAGTTGTCTTTACAATTTCACTAATCTTAACAGCACTTTGAAAGGGTTCCTTGTCCACAATATGTTTGATTGAGCGTTTATCTCTATCTGTTAATTTTGGTGGACGGCCACTTCTTTGGGTATTTGCAACACGACCCTCGTTTTTAAAACGCCCTATGACATGTTGAATCGTTGACCGGCTTCTATGCATAATTTTGGCAATTTCGGCATAGGATTTCCTTTCCTTTACGTGTAAATTTAAAATTATTTTTCTTTCTTCTACTGTGAGCTCTTTACGCGACATTTTTGTAGACAATATTAAACTTTGTTGTTCCAAGAAGTTCACCAATGCAAAAGAAGGCACTCAAAGAGCATATAAAAAAAGTTCCGTTACAATTGTCAAAACAGAACAGTCTGGAGCCCGATATTTCTTAAGTGTATCATGACTTTTGTGGAATAAAAAGTTACGAATTTTTTAGTTTTTAGTAATTTGTAAGTAAACTAAAAGAAAAAGTTGTAATTTTTATTTGTAATAATATTAAGGAAACTAAAACAAACAACATGTCATTTCTATTTTTTCCAATTAAAGTTTAATATAGGTGTATTTTTTAAGTTTAGATAAATTTGTCTGCTGTATCATCACTTTAGTGGCACACTGTATATGATATAGTCGTCCGATTTTCATGAAATTTGACACAAAATTTAAAGACTAATATAAAATGGCTATACCTCAAATTTTATGAAAATCTGTTGAAAACCGAAAAAGTTATAATTTTTAATTGTATTAATTTCTCGATCGTTCCTATGGGAGCTATATGATATAGTAGTCCGGTTTTAATAAAATTTTAAGCAAAATTGTAGAGTATTGTAAAGTATAATAATTTAAGTCAGAAGTTTGCAACGCAGTGAAGGAGATATACCCTTGCAGATAGAACTTCTATGAATAAAAAACCATACAATACAAATTATATATCTTTGTGTTAGACTCTAGAGCAGAGCTCGCAAATAACTGTCGACCGATTTTTTTCTTGCGCTCTCGTTGCGAGCACAACCGAAAAAGTTCATACTCTCTCGCTCTCGCTCTGAGCAAGAGACTCTTGCTGTATTCTTTTATGTTTTCTGTTGAACGTTTTTCGTTGAGCTCTTTGTGTGTCGCTCTTTCAATGAGCATTGCCTAAAGAGCGAAACGAGAAACGGTCGCACAATGAGAGTCAGCAAAAGACCGATTGACCGAAAAACTCAACGCAAACGGTCTTTGCATTTACTTTCGTTGTTGTGAAAAGAAATAATATAATTTGCTTTTATATTTTTTATTTGCATTCGAACGTATATAAATTTATACTCGTATATATTTTAATAACATTTTTAATATATTGCGTGTTAAGCTTTATTACTAGTAAGGCGTTCAGATTTTCTGCACTAATCGAACTTCTTCGTTCACTTAATATAAAGTGTAGGGCTGAGAATGCCCGTTCGACGGAAACTTGCGTTGCAGGTGTAGCCAGCACAACCTGCGCTAGTGCACTTATATGAGGCAACCTAAGCTGCAAGTCATTAAAAAATTCCAATATATTTAAATTTAATGGCATGCGACCAAATGTAACGTCGAAGTTTTCGATGTCAGCATAAATTTTGACAAGTTTTGTAGAAACAGTCTTTGGTTACTATTTTAACCAAAGAAGAAACAATTGCTTCTTCGCTCGTTTGATACGATATTTTTCGTTTTTCTTCACATTTGGTGAATTTTGAATTTCCAGAATTGTTCCACTCATTGAAAATGTCCAAATGTTTTGTTGTTAAGTGCCGTCTTAAGTTAGTTAAATGATTGCCGGACAATTTAATGCCGCAAACACTACAAATTGATTTGGATTCTTCCAAATTAAATTTAAAGAATTGGTGCACTTTTTTATTTAAGTCTCTTCCCATTTTACACAACAAATTTTTCTCAACTTGACACACTCAATTCACGATCGCAATTAATATATTTCGTCTGCAATACAGACGCTTAACGACTTGCTTGCCTATGCGTGTGAGTGTATACCAATACATATGCAAAAGACCTTTTGCTTCACTGAACACGACAAAACGGTCTTGGAACAACCAGAACAAAACAGAATTAAAAAAAACGGTTTCGCTCTGAGCGAGAGCGAGCTCATTTAAGCACCCTTATTTCGGTTGCTCTCTGAGTTTTTTCGTAAAGTGTCAGGAAAAGACACTTATTTTCAGACAACGAGAAACGGTCGACAGTTATTTGCGAGCTCTGCTCTAGAGTCTAGAGCCAGCACAAGAGAGCGGCTAGAGCCAGCACGAGAGAGCGGCTGGCTCTAGAGCGCTCTCTCGCTGGCTTTTGAACGAAATGTGAGAGAGCCTGGAGCCAGTTCAAAAGCCAGCACGAAAAAATCGTGTGCAAAAAAATCGTATGGCGTTACTAATCTTCCACTTATACATCTGTGCCCTGACCCTATCGCTGCTTGACAGAGCACCAGCTCGATTCAACGAGCTCAGATACTTTGTTGCTAAAGCGGCGGCTCCGTCCCCGCACACCCTTTGCCATGCCAACTGCCTTTAATGGGCAGAATAGCTTGAACAAGCATTCCTCTACCAGTGCGATTTAACTTGGCCACATATGAGCTCTCCATTCCAGGGAAAATAAACCATACGCTAGTGACTCAGAGTCTGATAGTGAAGGGCCCCCGCGTACTAACCCCACAGTAGGAATTATGGACGCAGAGCAGCTTAAAGCTATAATTCAGGCCGCGGTTAACCATGCCCTGGCGGAAAGGGTCAACAAAGAACAGGAATTGCGCAAAGCCATAGAGCAGTTGGTCGCCCAAGTGGCAGCGGTGCAAGTCGCACCCACATAAGCAGAGGCTCAAAAAATCAAGGTTTATGAGCCCATTGATATCAAAGGCAATGTTCAATGCAACGAGCCTTTAGATGCCGTTAAATGCCTGCCCGAATTTACGGGGGCACAAGAAACATACGTCTCTTGGCGGCAAGCGGCAGTAGCCGCATATTACATTTTTAGGAATTATGTTAATAGCTCACGCCATTAACAGGCGGTAGTCATAATTAGGAGTAAGATTAGGGGCCCTGCCGATGCGGTGCTATCCTCGTTCGGCACAATATTGAATTTTGATGCGATTATAGACCGCCTCGATTTCACATATAGTGACAAGCGACAGATTCACGTCATCGAGCAGGAGATGGGTACCCTCAGACAGGGAAGCCTCACGCTCCTGCAATACTATGACGAAGTCGAGAAAAAACTCACCTTGCTTACTAACAAGGCAACTATGTCGTACGTAGCATCGGTGGCAAGAGTTTTGTGCGAAAAATTCCGGGATGATGCGCTCCGCGTTTTTATTTCGGGCCTCAAGCGCAGCCTCTCCGATGTCCTCTTCTCGGCAAAGCCGAAGGACATGCCAACTGCCTTGGCGTTGGCTCAAGAAGTGGAATCAAACCACGAGAGGTACACCTTCGCGGCATCGTTCGCAAAGAGCCTGGAGGATAGGGACAAGAACCAAGTTCCAAAGGCGCAAGATCGCCAACAAACGTCCTATCAAGGGCACTCCCAAGTGAGTGCGGGCAAAAACCCACACTTTACTAAACAACACAAGGCTCAGGTGCACTCCGCTCCGAGCAGCGACAGGCGTCGTGAAAACACGCCAGAGCTCATGGATGTTGACCCTTCAATGTCTAGGATGCCGGCCGGATCCGATCGATCCGGCCCGCACAAAAGGCAGAGGGTAAACCACATTACTCAGGGCCCAAACGAACCCGAAGGTTACACCGCCGCAGCTTCAAGCGCGGCACAAGAAATAAGTGACGATGCTGTCCATGAATACGATTCGGACGCAATTAATTTTTTAGGGGAAAATCCCTGCTACCCGTCATCAGACGAAGAGTAGCGGGGGTAGATATGAGACTTTTAATAGATACGGGCGCGGCAAACAATTTCATCCGTCCATACGAGGGATTGGAAGGCGTCCGCCCGGTAGAATCGCCATTCACGATACATTCGATCCATGGCGTCACCAATATCACCAAAAAGTGTTACGTTTCCCTATTTAACTTGAAGGCCACGTTCTTCATTTTAGCAGATTTTTCCTCCTTTGATGCCATAATTTTTCTTGACCTGTTAAAACAGGCAGGGGCATCGCTTTGTCTAGCTTCCGGCCACCTCAAATGGGGCTCCGAAGTAGAGAAGTTAGAATTCCAATCGTGCCCCGACGTCAATTTTACCAACATTGATTGCTCGGACGCGCCGCCTCTAGTTAGAGAGGCCTTTACCAAAATGCTCGGCGAACGAAAGAAAGCCTTTGCAAACTCCAACGAGGCCCTGCCTTACAACACGTCGGTGGTAGCTACCATCAGGACGGTAAGCGAGGAGCCCATTTATGCCAAGCTTTACCCACCCAATGGGGGCTGCAGATTTTGTCAACAGCGAAATCCAAGAGCTGCTAAAAAATGGCATAATACAAAAGTCAAAGTCCCCCTACAATAACCCAATATGGGTAGTAGACAAAAAGGGCACTGACGATGCGGGCAACCGCAAAATGCGACTCGTGTTAGACTTTCGCAAATTGAACGAGAGGACGATACCGGATCGCTATCCCATGCCAATTATCTCTATGATACAAGGGAATTTAGGCAAAGCCAAATACTTCACGACACTTGATCTAAAGTCAGGCTACCACCAGATCACTCTGGCAGAGCGCGACCGCGAAAAGACTTCATTTTCCGTTAACGGAGAAAAATACGAATTTCGCCGGCTTCCATTTGGTTTGAAGAATGCTGCCAGCATCTTCCAAAGAACCATCGACGACATACTGCGAGAGCAGATTGGCAAATTTTGCTATGTCTATGTCGATGATGTCATCGTTTTTTCAGAAGACGAAAACGCCCACATACGGCATGTGGATTGGGTTCTTAAGAGCCTGCACGACGCCAACATGAGGGTGTCAGCACAAAAATCGCGTTTCTTTAAAAAGAGCGTTAGTTTTTTTGCGATTTATTGTCACTAATAAAGGTGCCACAACTGACCCAGAAAAAACCAAGGCCATACAGGAATTCCCCGAACCCAAAAATGTATTCGAGGTGAGATCGTTCTTTGGCCTGGCCAGTTATTATCGATGCTTCATCAAAGATTTTGCATCAATAGCTAGGCCTATATCGGAAATTCTCAAAGGGGAGCATGGAAGTGTCAGTGTCAGATCCAAAAATATCCAGGTGCAATTTAGCGAGCAGCAACGGCTTGCTTTCCATAAGTTGCGTAACATTCTGGCTTCAGAGGATGTCATCCTCAGCTATCCCGACTACAAGAAGGCGTTCAATCTAACAACGTATCCCTCGGCATTTGGCATTGGCGCGGTACAGTTAAAGATATAAATATCTATACTGAACACCAACCGTTGACATTCGCAGTATCGGAATCCAATCCGAATGCGAAAATCAAACGATGCAAAGCCCGCATCGCCGAGTCCGGCGCCAAAATGTTCTACAAGCCCGGAAAAGAAAACCTCGTTGCGGATGCCCTCTCAAGACAGCAACTTAACGTTCTGGGAGAGGAAGAAGCTTTTTCCAGCGCAGCCACAATTCACAGTGAGCTGTCGCTCATCCACACAATTGAAACTACGGATAAGCCCCTGAATTGCTTTCAAAACCAGATAACTCTGGAGGAGGCACACTTTCCGTCGAAACGCAGCTTCGTACTCTTTGAAAACAAGAGACGACATAGCATCGACTTCACTTGCAAAGAGTCATTGCTCGAAGAGCTGGCGGATATTATTGTTCCTAAAGGCGTAAACGCCATTCATTGCGATTTGCATACGCTAGCAATGATACAGGACGAATTGGTGCGGCAATTCCCGGCCACCAAGTTTTGGCACTTCAAAAACCGCGTGACGGATATTTTTGCAGTCGCTGAGAGGCGAGAAGTCCTCACCGTTGAGCACAACAGGGCTCACAGATCGGCCCAAGAAAATGTGAAGCAGGTACTCTCAGAATACTACTTCCCAAAAATGGCAAAGCTAGCGACCGAAATCGTCGCTAATTGTAGGACATGCGCTAAGGCGAAGTATGACAGACACCCCAAAAAGCATGAGCTTGGCGAGACACCGCTCCCATTGTAGCGCTTGCTCGGTATAAGATACTTTTTATTAGCGCCATCTGTTGGTCGATCGTGTGTCGAAAGGCGGCTTTGCAAGTGCAGCAAGCGTAGGTCGGCTAGGGCACGGAAGATCGGGTGAGAGAGCAACAGAGGCATTTGTCAACGGTCTCCCCGTTTCCCCCACTTTCACATTGGGTTACCGCCACTTTTCCGGCGTCATCTTCCAGCATTCCATTTTTGGCAGCTGAAGTGTAGTGACTCCTATATTTGGCGACTGGCGACAAAACTTCGAAAAAGTATTCGCGAGTGTTCAAAGTGCCGAGAATACAATTTTGGATATTGGCCACTGAGCCGCGAATAGAAAGGTGAGCGTACAGATAGGGAAGAAGAATTTTAAAGGCTGTAATTTGTACCGCTCGAAGGCCCGAGGAGAGGCGAGGGGCAGGCAACGCAACGACGCCGGCGCAGCTTCTTGGATTCGTTTAAACGCCTGGATCTGAATTCTAGGAGGAGGACTTCCCCGTCGCCCCGCTCAGCAGAGCTGGGGAAAATATTCTTTTTTTATATAATTTTATGGGGTTGAAGCATAATTAATCGCCGAATGCGGTAGAACGACCTTTGTCCCCTTGGCGAGCAGCTCCAGAGAGCACACTTAGGCAAGAGAATTCGGTAGCAGTCGTACGAGCTTTTATGCCAGAGTCGGCGTAGGCGGAGGCTTCGGCAAAGCATTGCAATTAGTTTAATGTAATTCTTTCGGGCGTTTTGAACTCGCCGCCGCAATGCGATCCCGGCCAAAGTACATTTAATTCGAGCCCCATGCCTCATCGCGACGAACTATTATAAAGAAAAAGGGAATTTTCGACCCCCATTTTGTTCCAGTGTCAGTGAAGATAATAGGGAAAATAAGTGTAAGAAAAAATAGAAATTTTAAGTTAGGTTAAATTTCGGAAATATTGCAAGGAAAAAAAGAATGATGTGAAATGAACTTAGGCATATGTAAAGAGCAATGTGCGGCAAAGAGAAATATTAATTCGTTGCATTCCGGTAAAAATTAATGAGAAAATCGATTTCAATAGCGCGGGCCGAATGCATCATTTTCTGATAGTTTCCCCCCATTTTCGTAGTCTCTTTTAGGGATGTGAATTTCTTTTTTTGCATGTGTGGGATGAAAATCCCAATTTTCAGCTAGCTTCCGAGGAAAGCGCTTTCATCGGTGGAGTTAAGAAAATGGTGAGTGTCGAAGTAATAATTTAAACAATTTCAAGTACAACAAAAAAAAGAAATGAATTGAAAGGAAAGAAAATGTCCCAAATCATGAGCCGTTAACGTAAAAGAAAGATCGAAAATTTAACCGAACCAACGGCAGAAAACGAAGAGGGAAAGGGAAAAAAAAGAGGAACGCTGATACATAAGGCTTTTTAAGTTGAGGGCTTTTATGCTTCTCCAATTCGAATTATTATTTTTGTTGTTGCAACTTGTGGATTGAATCTCAGTCAGCGTAATTAATAATTTTCCTGCAACTTGCAAAAATTGTTTTGCCATTATTTTTATTTTTGCCCGAAATCGAGTCGAAGGACGAATATTTATTTATCCTTTTTTTCTAAGTTTTAATTTTTAATTGTCTATATACGTTTCCTATTTTAAGTAATGAATTTATATTTTTCTAGTTCTAAATAAAATTATTATAATGTTTTAAAATGTCGAGTATTGGCCGCAGCTGACATGCGTTGTGATGTAGGGTAGCACTTGTCGAAAGGGTCGCTCAAGCTATATAGCTTTGAGGATGGGAGCGACCATAGAAAGGGTGGGCAAACTAGAGCCTCCAGAACACCAGGAGTGCTAAAAAAGGGGAAGTAAGCCGAAGAGAGTTCAATTTTCCTCAACTTTTATTTATGTGTTGTCTGTTTCTCTGTCCCGGTTTAAGCTTGTTGTAGCACGCAGTTATTTCTGTTTAAAATTATGCAAAGGCAATCCGAGATCTGAGCAAGACCATCACCCCCGTAGCCGACGAGCCGAAGCCGGAAAAATATCTTGCGTGCGCTCCGATCTCGAGCTAACAACTTGCCTGTTACATTTGTTTTGAGTGTAGCGATTCGTTACACCATCTCATGTAGGAGAAATGCTACACATAGACATTTTCTCCACGGACAAGAAATATTTCCTCACGTGCATTGACAAATTCTCGAAATTTGCCAATACCCTCTAGAACCATAGAGGACCTGAAACCGGCATTACTACTGCTGTTTTCCCTAAAGCCAAGGTCATATATTGCGACAACGAACTATCGTTAAACTCGCACACCATTTTGATTATGCTGGAAAACCATTTCGGCGTTAGTGTTTCAAACGCACCGCCCCTCCATAGAGTCTCAAACGGACAAGTGGAGCGCTTCTACAGCACTCTGGTGGAGCTCGCCAGATGCCTTAAAATTGATAAAGGCATCAGTGACACCGTCGAGCTAATCTTACTGGCCACAGCCAGGTACAATAAATCTATTCATTCGGTCATCGACAAGAGGCAAGCCGACGTGATACTCTTTGGCGATCTAATGCAGTTACCATCTGAATTATGAAAATATAGAAAAATCCTACAAATAACAGTTTCACTGTACAATGCCTCGCCAAGTACATGTTTAACTATTGTTACAAACAATGATAAATGTATTTCTGTGATCCTAAAATATAAAAGAAAATGTCTGATATTTACAAAAATTTATTAGAGTAAGAAAAACAGTACAGCTGTAGAATATCTCGTCACGTATGTATTTAAAATTTGTGCTTAGTGACAGCATCAAATCACAAATTCACAGCAATAGTTGAACTGAATACATGTTAAAACAATGATTGATATAATTAAATACAGAAAAAAAAAAAAAACAGGCGCGAGATACTACCGTGTCTCCGGATGCACCCCACGCTTTTAACTATGAATTTAGTGATCTTGTTTATAATTATATACTATCGCTCTGAATTTAATATATTTTTTTGTAATTATAAATTATTTTCTTCTTTTTAGTTCTGTTATTTATAAAAGCGTTTTATTTTATTTTTTTTTTTTAACTATTATTTATTTCATTACAATCCACAAAAAGTAAAAAGCGTTCTTTGATTTAGTAAGTTTTTGGTTTAGTGTCGTAACGAATTTAACTATGAATGAAGGTGGTTTTCTCTTAAAGTTCACAAAGAACGAGATCGTAGCAGCTACGAAATTTCCGTTATTTCACTCTCCAACAAGATTATTTAACCCTCTGAAACCCAACAACTTCTCTAGCCCAAAATTATAACTATATCCTGAACTCGAGTCAAAATTTCAATCCATTTGTATTATGCACGATTTCTTTATTTAACACCGAATTAATACTAACCTACGTAACACTGAATATGATCTTTGATCTTCTAGTTCGATGGTAACCTCTAATGCAATTTTTTCCACGCATTATTTTTTTGAAAATCCATCGGCAGTACAGAGGTGTGTTATGTTCTAAGTATTATAATTTAGCAAACGGCGTGGTTAGCAGAAAAAAACATTTTTAAACATCTAATCACTTGGTACCGCCTGTTTATTCATAGAAAATGGTTCGTTTAAATTATACCGAGAAAGGTCGAAGACATTTTTAAGACAGTCACCCTGAATAGTGTCATAAAATTAATTTTCAAGGTTTCCTAAGTCATTAAACAGAAAATAACTTAATATAACAATACTTAAGATTGCTTTATTATAAAACATACTTGAAAGCGTTACCCTGACTGGCCGATTCTAGGAAATTTTTTCTACGATTCTTACAATATTTTTTTTCACAGTTTTGATTGAACGACTCCAAAACGAATTTCGTATCTCCTCATTTCTATACTTATATTAAAATGTGCATAAGAATGTAACCAGACCAATCATGCCAACGGTATAATTCTGTCTCGGATGTGTCCACAAACACTCCGAAAGTGTATTCTTTATTTTGCAGGGCTCTCTCAATAATGGCTAACGAATGTATGATACTGCCATCTCTACTGTTTTCCCTTTCTATAGGCATGCTGGTTGGTTGACAGTAGTATTTATATATATATATATATATATATATATATATATATATATATAAATATATGGCATATATGACACACTTGACGAAAATAAAAGGGTAAAACTTAACAAAAAACTAAGAAGGAAGCTAACTTCGGCATGCCGAAGTTTATATACCCTTGCAGATAGAACTTTGATGACTAGGAATACATACAATATAAAATATATATATTTATGTTAAAAAACGATTAAGTAATACCTGCTTTCACATCATTCACCTATACATATTATATTTGCAGTTTTACATTCCCAGATTTGCATTTTTCTTCCACATCTAACGATCGTTTGTATGGCACCTATGTGATATAGTCGTCCGATTTTCATAAAATTTGACACAAATATTAAGACTGATATAAAAAAGCTATATCTCAAATTTAATGAAAATCTACTGAAAACTGAAAACGTTATAATTTTTAATTGTATTCATTTTTTGATCGTTCTTATGGCAGCTATGTTATATAGTAGTCCGGTTTTTTTCATAACTTTACACAAAATTGTAGATTAAAATAAAATGGCTATATCTCATATTTGATAAAAATCTGGTAAAAACTGAAGAAGTTATAATCTTTAATTTTATTAATTTTTTTTATTTCTTATAAAATGGCTATGTATCAAATTTGATAAAAATCTGTTGAAAACTGAACATGTTATACTTCTTAATTGAATTAATTTCTCGATCGTTCCTATAGGAGCTATATGATATAGTTGTCCAATTTCCATAAAATTCTACACAAAATTGTAAAATAATATGAAACGGCTACATCTCAAATTTAATGAAAATCTGTTGAAAACTGAGAATGTTATACTTTTTAATTGAATTAATTTCTCGATAGTTCCTATGGGAGCTATATGATATAGTCGTCCAATTTTTATAAAATTATTCACAAAATTGTAGATTTGTAGAATATGAAATTACTATATCTCAAATTTGATCAAATTCTGTTGAAAACTAAAAATGTTATAATTTTTTTATTTTTAATTTTCCGATCATTCCTATAGCAGCTGTATGATATAGTCGTCCGATCCGGCCCGTTCCGACATATATACTAGTGAGAGTATATAGAAAACTAACTACAAAGTTTCATTCAGATAGCTTCAAAACTGAGAGACTATTTTGCGTAGAAACGGACAGACGGACATACGGACATGGCTAGATCGACTCGGCTGTAGATCTATTGGAAATACAATTGGCAGCGCTCTGATCGACATCCCTGGTATATCATTACCACAGCGATCGTATACTTTACGAATGAATATATATGTTGTTATCGAATAAGTACCATCTCTAAGTCTTTGTATGTACCATCACCTCTCCATCGCTTAGAACTAAAAATAAGAAACGAAAAGCTTAATCTCTCATTAAAACTACTCCTAAATAAAACTATTTGTGTTACTCAACCTAAAATTACAACAGGTTATGGGCCCAGCACGCTTCCACTGCGCAGGAAAATAGTTAGAACAAGGATAGTGCAAAACTAATGAAAATAAATGGCGAATTTCAATTTGTGATGAAATTGCCGACACACGAGAGTAAAGACTTCTGAGGACGCTATGAAAGGCGCCTGATTGGCGACACAAAAACAAACAAACATATGGAGGTGTGTTCGTTGCTTGTGTAGCTTCGTAAAAATCGTTGCTTGTGTAGCTTCGTAAATTGTTGCTTGTAAAGCATAACTAAACGCAAAGTAAAACAAAAATGAGTGTTGCTAGTATACGCATAGAGCCTTTGGGCAAAGACAATTTCGACACCTGGAAAATACAAATCCAGGCCTTATTAATAAAAAACGACTCGTGGAAGTATGTAAACGGTACTCATTTAAAAACCGAAGAAAACTTCGGGCAGTGGATAAACGAAGATGCAAAGGCCAAGTCCGATCTCATTTTGGCGATGTCAACGTCGGAGCTAAGGCACACCAAAAACTGCGAAACTTCAAACGACGTATGGAGGAAGCTGCATAGCACTTACCAGTCCACGGGGCCAGCCCGTAAAGCAGCACTGCTGAAATCCCTGATTTTACTAAAAATGAATGCAGGCGGAGACATGAGAAGCCATATAGATAAGTTTTCTGATTTGGTAGACAAAATTAACGAAGTAAATCTTATGAATATCGACGATTTGTTAACTATTTTGCTGCTATACAGTATCCCAGAAGAATACGAACAGTTCCGAATCGCGATCGAAACTCAGGAAAACCTAATCTCAACGGAGGCCCTAAAAATAAAGTTATTAGACGAATACGAGGCAAGAAACAGAAATCCAAACGAGTCGACGCCCGGAGCATTATTAGTGCACAAGAAGTATAACCCCAGCAAACCGAAACAATTAAATACTAATCAAAAGTTCAAGTTTAAATGTTACAGCTGCGGAAAAGTCGGTCACCGTGCGGCTGAGTGCAGGTCAAAGCCAATAAAGAACCAGAATGACAGCATGTATATAAACATAGCTAATCATACAAACATTGATTGCAGTAACTGGTGTCTAAATTCTGGAGCAACATCCCACATGTGCTCACAGACAAGTATGTTTGAGAATCTGGAGCCCGCAGAAGGCCCAATCCTCAAACTGGCAAATGACGAGGCCACAGAAATAAAAGGATATGGATCCGTCCATGCCTACGATTCGGACGCAATTAATTTTTTAGGGGAAAATCCCTGCTACCCGTCATCAGACGAAGAGTAGCGGGGGTAGATATGAGACTTTTAATAGATACGGGCGCGGCAAACAATTTCATCCGTCCATACGAGGGATTGGAAGGCGTCCGCCCGGTAGAATCGCCATTCACGATACATTCGATCCATGGCGTCACCAATATCACCAAAAAGTGTTACGTTTCCCTATTTAACTTGAAGGCCACGTTCTTCATTTTAGCAGATTTTTCCTCCTTTGATGCCATAATTTTTCTTGACCTGTTAAAACAGGCAGGGGCATCGCTTTGTCTAGCTTCCGGCCACCTCAAATGGGGCTCCGAAGTAGAGAAGTTAGAATTCCAATCGTGCCCCGACGTCAATTTTACCAACATTGATTGCTCGGACGCGCCGCCTCTAGTTAGAGAGGCCTTTACCAAAATGCTCGGCGAACGAAAGAAAGCCTTTGCAAACTCCAACGAGGCCCTGCCTTACAACACGTCGGTGGTAGCTACCATCAGGACGGTAAGCGAGGAGCCCATTTATGCCAAGCTTTACCTACCCAATGGGGGCTGCAGATTTTGTCAACAGCGAAATCCAAGAGCTGCTAAAAAATGGCATAATACAAAAGTCAAAGTCCCCCTACAATAACCCAATATGGGTAGTAGACAAAAAGGGCACTGACGATGCGGGCAACCGCAAAATGCGACTCGTGTTAGACTTTCGCAAATTGAACGAGAGGACGATACCGGATCGCTATCCCATGCCAATTATCTCTATGATACAAGGGAATTTAGGCAAAGCCAAATACTTCACGACACTTGATCTAAAGTCAGGCTACCACCAGATCACTCTGGCAGAGCGCGACCGCGAAAAGACTTCATTTTCCGTTAACGGAGAAAAATACGAATTTCGCCGGCTTCCATTTGGTTTGAAGAATGCTGCCAGCATCTTCCAAAGAACCATCGACGACATACTGCGAGAGCAGATTGGCAAATTTTGCTATGTCTATGTCGATGATGTCATCGTTTTTTCAGAAGACGAAAACGCCCACATACGGCATGTGGATTGGGTTCTTAAGAGCCTGCACGACGCCAACATGAGGGTGTCAGCACAAAAATCGCGTTTCTTTAAAAAGAGCGTTAGTTTTTTTGCGATTTATTGTCACTAATAAAGGTGCCACAACTGACCCAGAAAAAACCAAGGCCATACAGGAATTCCCCGAACCCAAAAATGTATTCGAGGTGAGATCGTTCTTTGGCCTGGCCAGTTATTATCGATGCTTCATCAAAGATTTTGCATCAATAGCTAGGCCTATATCGGAAATTCTCAAAGGGGAGCATGGAAGTGTCAGTGTCAGATCCAAAAATATCCAGGTGCAATTTAGCGAGCAGCAACGGCTTGCTTTCCATAAGTTGCGTAACATTCTGGCTTCAGAGGATGTCATCCTCAGCTATCCCGACTACAAGAAGGCGTTCAATCTAACAACGTATCCCTCGGCATTTGGCATTGGCGCGGTACAGTTAAAGATATAAATATCTATACTGAACACCAACCGTTGACATTCGCAGTATCGGAATCCAATCCGAATGCGAAAATCAAACGATGCAAAGCCCGCATCGCCGAGTCCGGCGCCAAAATGTTCTACAAGCCCGGAAAAGAAAACCTCGTTGCGGATGCCCTCTCAAGACAGCAACTTAACGTTCTGGGAGAGGAAGAAGCTTTTTCCAGCGCAGCCACAATTCACAGTGAGCTGTCGCTCATCCACACAATTGAAACTACGGATAAGCCCCTGAATTGCTTTCAAAACCAGATAACTCTGGAGGAGGCACACTTTCCGTCGAAACGCAGCTTCGTACTCTTTGAAAACAAGAGACGACATAGCATCGACTTCACTTGCAAAGAGTCATTCGGCAAAGAGAATTCGGTAGCAGTCGTACGAGCTTTTATGCCAGAGTCGGCGTAGGCGGAGGCTTCGGCAAAGCATTGCAATTAGTTTAATGTAATTCTTTCGGGCGTTTTGAACTCGCCGCCGCAATGCGATCCCGGCCAAAGTACATTTAATTCGAGCCCCATGCCTCATCGCGACGAACTATTATAAAGAAAAAGGGAATTTTCGACCCCCATTTTGTTCCAGTGTCAGTGAAGATAATAGGGAAAATAAGTGTAAGAAAAAATAGAAATTTTAAGTTAGGTTAAATTTCGGAAATATTGCAAGGAAAAAAAGAATGATGTGAAATGAACTTAGGCATATGTAAAGAGCAATGTGCGGCAAAGAGAAATATTAATTCGTTGCATTCCGGTAAAAATTAATGAGAAAATCGATTTCAATAGCGCGGGCCGAATGCATCATTTTCTGATAGTTTCCCCCCATTTTCGTAGTCTCTTTTAGGGATGTGAATTTCTTTTTTTGCATGTGTGGGATGAAAATCCCAATTTTCAGCTAGCTTCCGAGGAAAGCGCTTTCATCGGTGGAGTTAAGAAAATGGTGAGTGTCGAAGTAATAATTTAAACAATTTCAAGTACAACAAAAAAAAGAAATGAATTGAAAGGAAAGAAAATGTCCCAAATCATGAGCCGTTAACGTAAAAGAAAGATCGAAAATTTAACCGAACCAACGGCAGAAAACGAAGAGGGAAAGGGAAAAAAAAGAGGAACGCTGATACATAAGGCTATTTAAGTTGAGGGCTTTTATGCTTCTCCAATTCGAATTATTATTTTTGTTGTTGCAACTTGTGGATTGAATCTCAGTCAGCGTAATTAATAATTTTCCTGCAACTTGCAAAAATTGTTTTGCCATTATTTTTATTTTTGCCCGAAATCGAGTCGAAGGACGAATATTTATTTATCCTTTTTTTCTAAGTTTTAATTTTTAATTGTCTATATATGTACGTTTCCTATTTTAAGTAATGAATTTATATTTTTCTAGTTCTAAATAAAATTATTATAATGTTTTAAAATGTCGAGTATTGGCCGCAGCTGACATGCGTTGTGATGTAGGGTAGCACTTGTCGAAAGGGTCGCTCAAGCTATATAGCTTTGAGGATGGGAGCGACCATAGAAAGGGTGGGCAAACTAGAGCCTCCAGAACACCAGGAGTGCTAAAAAAGGGGAAGTAAGCCGAAGAGAGTTCAATTTTCCTCAACTTTTATTTATGTGTTGTCTGTTTCTCTGTCCCGGTTTAAGCTTGTTGTAGCACGCAGTTATTTCTGTTTAAAATTATGCAAAGGCAATCCGAGATCTGAGCAAGACCATCACCCCCGTAGCCGACGAGCCGAAGCCGGAAAAATATCTTGCGTGCGCTCCGATCTCGAGCTAACAACTTGCCTGTTACATTTGTTTTGAGTGTAGCGATTCGTTACACCATCTCATGTAGGAGAAATGCTACACATAGACATTTTCTCCACGGACAAGAAATATTTCCTCACGTGCATTGACAAATTCTCGAAATTTGCCAATACCCTCTAGAACCATAGAGGACCTGAAACCGGCATTACTACTGCTGTTTTCCCTAAAGCCAAGGTCATATATTGCGACAACGAACTATCGTTAAACTCGCACACCATTTTATACATAATACAAAAGTCAAAGTCCCCCTACAATAACCCAATATGGGTAGTAGACAAAAAGGGCACTGACGATGCGGGCAACCGCAAAATGCGACTCGTGTTAGACTTTCGCAAATTGAACGAGAGGACGATACCGGATCGCTATCCCATGCCAATTATCTCTATGATACAAGGGAATTTAGGCAAAGCCAAATACTTCACGACACTTGATCTAAAGTCAGGCTACCACCAGATCACTCTGGCAGAGCGCGACCGCGAAAAGACTTCATTTTCCGTTAACGGAGAAAAATACGAATTTCGCCGGCTTCCATTTGGTTTGAAGAATGCTGCCAGCATCTTCCAAAGAACCATCGACGACATACTGCGAGAGCAGATTGGCAAATTTTGCTATGTCTATGTCGATGATGTCATCGTTTTTTCAGAAGACGAAAACGCCCACATACGGCATGTGGATTGGGTTCTTAAGAGCCTGCACGACGCCAACATGAGGGTGTCAGCACAAAAATCGCGTTTCTTTAAAAAGAGCGTTAGTTTTTTTGCGATTTATTGTCACTAATAAAGGTGCCACAACTGACCCAGAAAAAACCAAGGCCATACAGGAATTCCCCGAACCCAAAAATGTATTCGAGGTGAGATCGTTCTTTGGCCTGGCCAGTTATTATCGATGCTTCATCAAAGATTTTGCATCAATAGCTAGGCCTATATCGGAAATTCTCAAAGGGGAGCATGGAAGTGTCAGTGTCAGATCCAAAAATATCCAGGTGCAATTTAGCGAGCAGCAACGGCTTGCTTTCCATAAGTTGCGTAACATTCTGGCTTCAGAGGATGTCATCCTCAGCTATCCCGACTACAAGAAGGCGTTCAATCTAACAACGTATCCCTCGGCATTTGGCATTGGCGCGGTACAGT
The DNA here is from genome assembly GCF_035046125.1 of Drosophila serrata. Taxonomy (NCBI): domain Eukaryota; kingdom Metazoa; phylum Arthropoda; class Insecta; order Diptera; family Drosophilidae; genus Drosophila; species Drosophila serrata. The sequence continues at coordinate 5,976 of NW_028256983.1, read as the reverse complement.
TAAAGATATAAATATCTATACTGAACACCAACCGTTGACATTCGCAGTATCGGAATCCAATCCGAATGCGAAAATCAAACGATGCAAAGCCCGCATCGCCGAGTCCGGCGCCAAAATGTTCTACAAGCCCGGAAAAGAAAACCTCGTTGCGGATGCCCTCTCAAGACAGCAACTTAACGTTCTGGGAGAGGAAGAAGCTTTTTCCAGCGCAGCCACAATTCACAGTGAGCTGTCGCTCATCCACACAATTGAAACTACGGATAAGCCCCTGAATTGCTTTCAAAACCAGATAACTCTGGAGGAGGCACACTTTCCGTCGAAACGCAGCTTCGTACTCTTTGAAAACAAGAGACGACATAGCATCGACTTCACTTGCAAAGAGTCATTGCTCGAAGAGCTGGCGGATATTATTGTTCCTAAAGGCGTAAACGCCATTCATTGCGATTTGCATACGCTAGCAATGATACAGGACGAATTGGTGCGGCAATTCCCGGCCACCAAGTTTTGGCACTTCAAAAACCGCGTGACGGATATTTTTGCAGTCGCTGAGAGGCGAGAAGTCCTCACCGTTGAGCACAACAGGGCTCACAGATCGGCCCAAGAAAATGTGAAGCAGGTACTCTCAGAATACTACTTCCCAAAAATGGCAAAGCTAGCGACCGAAATCGTCGCTAATTGTAGGACATGCGCTAAGGCGAAGTATGACAGACACCCCAAAAAGCATGAGCTTGGCGAGACACCGCTCCCATTGTAGCGCTTGCTCGGTATAAGATACTTTTTATTAGCGCCATCTGTTGGTCGATCGTGTGTCGAAAGGCGGCTTTGCAAGTGCAGCAAGCGTAGGTCGGCTAGGGCACGGAAGATCGGGTGAGAGAGCAACAGAGGCATTTGTCAACGGTCTCCCCGTTTCCCCCACTTTCACATTGGGTTACCGCCACTTTTCCGGCGTCATCTTCCAGCATTCCATTTTTGGCAGCTGAAGTGTAGTGACTCCTATATTTGGCGACTGGCGACAAAACTTCGAAAAAGTATTCGCGAGTGTTCAAAGTGCCGAGAATACAATTTTGGATATTGGCCACTGAGCCGCGAATAGAAAGGTGAGCGTACAGATAGGGAAGAAGAATTTTAAAGGCTGTAATTTGTACCGCTCGAAGGCCCGAGGAGAGGCGAGGGGCAGGCAACGCAACGACGCCGGCGCAGCTTCTTGGATTCGTTTAAACGCCTGGATCTGAATTCTAGGAGGAGGACTTCCCCGTCGCCCCGCTCAGCAGAGCTGGGGAAAATATTCTTTTTTTATATAATTTTATGGGGTTGAAGCATAATTAATCGCCGAATGCGGTAGAACGACCTTTGTCCCCTTGGCGAGCAGCTCCAGAGAGCACACTTAGGCAAGAGAATTCGGTAGCAGTCGTACGAGCTTTTATGCCAGAGTCGGCGTAGGCGGAGGCTTCGGCAAAGCATTGCAATTAGTTTAATGTAATTCTTTCGGGCGTTTTGAACTCGCCGCCGCAATGCGATCCCGGCCAAAGTACATTTAATTCGAGCCCCATGCCTCATCGCGACGAACTATTATAAAGAAAAAGGGAATTTTCGACCCCCATTTTGTTCCAGTGTCAGTGAAGATAATAGGGAAAATAAGTGTAAGAAAAAATAGAAATTTTAAGTTAGGTTAAATTTCGGAAATATTGCAAGGAAAAAAAGAATGATGTGAAATGAACTTAGGCATATGTAAAGAGCAATGTGCGGCAAAGAGAAATATTAATTCGTTGCATTCCGGTAAAAATTAATGAGAAAATCGATTTCAATAGCGCGGGCCGAATGCATCATTTTCTGATAGTTTCCCCCCATTTTCGTAGTCTCTTTTAGGGATGTGAATTTCTTTTTTTGCATGTGTGGGATGAAAATCCCAATTTTCAGCTAGCTTCCGAGGAAAGCGCTTTCATCGGTGGAGTTAAGAAAATGGTGAGTGTCGAAGTAATAATTTAAACAATTTCAAGTACAACAAAAAAAAGAAATGAATTGAAAGGAAAGAAAATGTCCCAAATCATGAGCCGTTAACGTAAAAGAAAGATCGAAAATTTAACCGAACCAACGGCAGAAAACGAAGAGGGAAAGGGAAAAAAAAGAGGAACGCTGATACATAAGGCTATTTAAGTTGAGGGCTTTTATGCTTCTCCAATTCGAATTATTATTTTTGTTGTTGCAACTTGTGGATTGAATCTCAGTCAGCGTAATTAATAATTTTCCTGCAACTTGCAAAAATTGTTTTGCCATTATTTTTATTTTTGCCCGAAATCGAGTCGAAGGACGAATATTTATTTATCCTTTTTTTCTAAGTTTTAATTTTTAATTGTCTATATACGTTTCCTATTTTAAGTAATGAATTTATATTTTTCTAGTTCTAAATAAAATTATTATAATGTTTTAAAATGTCGAGTATTGGCCGCAGCTGACATGCGTTGTGATGTAGGGTAGCACTTGTCGAAAGGGTCGCTCAAGCTATATAGCTTTGAGGATGGGAGCGACCATAGAAAGGGTGGGCAAACTAGAGCCTCCAGAACACCAGGAGTGCTAAAAAAGGGGAAGTAAGCCGAAGAGAGTTCAATTTTCCTCAACTTTTATTTATGTGTTGTCTGTTTCTCTGTCCCGGTTTAAGCTTGTTGTAGCACGCAGTTATTTCTGTTTAAAATTATGCAAAGGCAATCCGAGATCTGAGCAAGACCATCACCCCCGTAGCCGACGAGCCGAAGCCGGAAAAATATCTTGCGTGCGCTCCGATCTCGAGCTAACAACTTGCCTGTTACATTTGTTTTGAGTGTAGCGATTCGTTACACCATCTCATGTAGGAGAAATGCTACACATAGACATTTTCTCCACGGACAAGAAATATTTCCTCACGTGCATTGACAAATTCTCGAAATTTGCCAATACCCTCTAGAACCATAGAGGACCTGAAACCGGCATTACTACTGCTGTTTTCCCTAAAGCCAAGGTCATATATTGCGACAACGAACTATCGTTAAACTCGCACACCATTTTGATTATGCTGGAAAACCATTTCGGCGTTAGTGTTTCAAACGCACCGCCCCTCCATAGAGTCTCAAACGGACAAGTGGAGCGCTTCTACAGCACTCTGGTGGAGCTCGCCAGATGCCTTAAAATTGATAAAGGCATCAGTGACACCGTCGAGCTAATCTTACTGGCCACAGCCAGGTACAATAAATCTATTCATTCGGTCATCGACAAGAGGCAAGCCGACGTGATACTCTTTGGCGATCTAATGCAGTTACCATCTGAATTATGAAAATATAGAAAAATCCTACAAATAACAGTTTCACTGTACAATGCCTCGCCAAGTACATGTTTAACTATTGTTACAAACAATGATAAATGTATTTCTGTGATCCTAAAATATAAAAGAAAATGTCTGATATTTACAAAAATTTATTAGAGTAAGAAAAACAGTACAGCTGTAGAATATCTCGTCACGTATGTATTTAAAATTTGTGCTTAGTGACAGCATCAAATCACAAATTCACAGCAATAGTTGAACTGAATACATGTTAAAACAATGATTGATATAATTAAATACAGAAAAAAAAAAACAGGCGCGAGATACTACCGTGTCTCCGGATGCACCCCACGCTTTTAACTATGAATTTAGTGATCTTGTTTATAATTATATACTATCGCTCTGAATTTAATATATTTTTTTGTAATTATAAATTATTTTCTTCTTTTTAGTTCTGTTATTTATAAAAGCGTTTTATTTTATTTTTTTTTTTTTAACTATTATTTATTTCATTACAATCCACAAAAAGTAAAAAGCGTTCTTTGATTTAGTAAGTTTTTGGTTTAGTGTCGTAACGAATTTAACTATGAATGAAGGTGGTTTTCTCTTAAAGTTCACAAAGAACGAGATCGTAGCAGCTACGAAATTTCCGTTATTTCACTCTCCAACAAGATTATTTAACCCTCTGAAACCCAACAACTTCTCTAGCCCAAAATTATAACTATATCCTGAACTCGAGTCAAAATTTCAATCCATTTGTATTATGCACGATTTCTTTATTTAACACCGAATTAATACTAACCTACGTAACACTGAATATGATCTTTGATCTTCTAGTTCGATGGTAACCTCTAATGCAATTTTTTCCACGCATTATTTTTTTGAAAATCCATCGGCAGTACAGAGGTGTGTTATGTTCTAAGTATTATAATTTAGCAAACGGCGTGGTTAGCAGAAAAAAACATTTTTAAACATCTAATCACTTGGTACCGCCTGTTTATTCATAGAAAATGGTTCGTTTAAATTATACCGAGAAAGGTCGAAGACATTTTTAAGACAGTCACCCTGAATAGTGTCATAAAATTAATTTTCAAGGTTTCCTAAGTCATTAAACAGAAAATAACTTAATATAACAATACTTAAGATTGCTTTATTATAAAACATACTTGAAAGCGTTACCCTGACTGGCCGATTCTAGGAAATTTTTTCTACGATTCTTACAATATTTTTTTTCACAGTTTTGATTGAACGACTCCAAAACGAATTTCGTATCTCCTCATTTCTATACTTATATTAAAATGTGCATAAGAATGTAACCAGACCAATCATGCCAACGGTATAATTCTGTCTCGGATGTGTCCACAAACACTCCGAAAGTGTATTCTTTATTTTGCAGGGCTCTCTCAATAATGGCTAACGAATGTATGATACTGCCATCTCTACTGTTTTCCCTTTCTATAGGCATGCTGGTTGGTTGACAGTAGTATTTATATATATATATATATATATATATATATATATATATATAAATATATGGCATATATGACACACTTGACGAAAATAAAAGGGTAAAACTTAACAAAAAACTAAGAAGGAAGCTAACTTCGGCATGCCGAAGTTTATATACCCTTGCAGATAGAACTTTGATGACTAGGAATACATACAATATAAAATATATATATTTATGTTAAAAAACGATTAAGTAATACCTGCTTTCACATCATTCACCTATACATATTATATTTGCAGTTTTACATTCCCAGATTTGCATTTTTCTTCCACATCTAACGATCGTTTGTATGGCACCTATGTGATATAGTCGTCCGATTTTCATAAAATTTGACACAAATATTAAGACTGATATAAAAAAGCTATATCTCAAATTTAATGAAAATCTACTGAAAACTGAAAACGTTATAATTTTTAATTGTATTCATTTTTTGATCGTTCTTATGGCAGCTATGTTATATAGTAGTCCGGTTTTTTTCATAACTTTACACAAAATTGTAGATTAAAATAAAATGGCTATATCTCATATTTGATAAAAATCTGGTAAAAACTGAAGAAGTTATAATCTTTAATTTTATTAATTTTTTTTATTTCTTATAAAATGGCTATGTATCAAATTTGATAAAAATCTGTTGAAAACTGAACATGTTATACTTCTTAATTGAATTAATTTCTCGATCGTTCCTATAGGAGCTATATGATATAGTTGTCCAATTTCCATAAAATTCTACACAAAATTGTAAAATAATATGAAACGGCTACATCTCAAATTTAATGAAAATCTGTTGAAAACTGAGAATGTTATACTTTTTAATTGAATTAATTTCTCGATAGTTCCTATGGGAGCTATATGATATAGTCGTCCAATTTTTATAAAATTATTCACAAAATTGTAGATTTGTAGAATATGAAATTACTATATCTCAAATTTGATCAAATTCTGTTGAAAACTAAAAATGTTATAATTTTTTTATTTTTAATTTTCCGATCATTCCTATAGCAGCTGTATGATATAGTCGTCCGATCCGGCCCGTTCCGACATATATACTAGTGAGAGTATATAGAAAACTAACTACAAAGTTTCATTCAGATAGCTTCAAAACTGAGAGACTATTTTGCGTAGAAACGGACAGACGGACATACGGACATGGCTAGATCGACTCGGCTGTAGATCT